>NW_026614292.1:75000-122294 GCF_026230105.1 Diorhabda sublineata | reverse complement strand
GACAAACTAAACACGGTTTTATAGACACTAGCGCCCTCTGCCGGCCAGGCGCCAAACTTGACACGAATTTACAGACACTAGCGCCACCTGCCGGCCAGAAGCCACACTTAACACGGTTTTATAGACACTAGCGCCCTCTGCCGGCCAGGCGCCAAACTTGCACGAATTCACAGACACTAGCGCCACCTGCCGGCCAGAAGCCACACTTAACACGGTTTTATAGACACTAGCGCCCTCTGCCGGCCAGAAGACAAACTAAACACGGTTTTATAGACACTAGCGCCACCTGCCGGCCAGAAGCCACACTTAACACGGTTTTATAGACACTAGCGCCCTCTGCCGGCCAGGCGCCAAACTTGACACGGTTTTTTTTTTCGATGTTATTACTATTTCATACAACTTTTATATGTTACACCTCGACAAGTTCTTATATCCTACCGGCCGAAAGAAAAACTAAACACGGTTTTATAGACACTAGCGCCACCTGCCGGCAAGAAGACAAACTTAACACGGTTTTATAGACACTAGCGCCCTCTGCCGGCCTGAAGCCACGCTTAACACGGTTTTATACACACTAGCGCCACCTGCCGGCCAGAAGACAAACTAAACACGGTTTTATAGACACTAGCGCCCTCTGCCAGCCAGACGCCAAACTTGACACGAATTTACAGACACTAGCGCCCTCTGCCGGCCAGAAGACAAACTAAACACGGTTTTATAGACACTAGCGCCCTCTGCCGGCCAGACGCCAAACTTGACACGAATTTACAGACACTAGCGCCACCTGCCGGCCAGAAGCCACACTTAACACGGTTTTATAGACACTAGCGCCCTCTGCCGGCCAGGCGCCAAACTTGCACGAATTCACAGACACTAGCGCCACCTGCCGGCCAGAAGCCACACTTAACACGGTTTTATAGACACTAGTGCCCTCTACCGGCCAGACGCCAAACTTGACACGAATTTACAGACACTAGCGCCACCTGCCGGCCAGAAGCCACACTTAACACGGTTTTATAGACACTAGCGCCCTCTGCCGGCCAGACGCCAAACTTGACACGAATTTACAGACACTAGCGCCACCTGCCGGCCAGAAGCCACACTTAACACGGTTTTATAGACACTAGCGCCCTCTGCCGGCCAGGCGCGAAACTTGCACGAATTCACAGACACTAGCGCCACCTGCCGGCCAGAAGCCACACTTAACACGAATTTACAGACACTAGCGCCACCTGCCGGCCAGAAGACAAACTAAACACGGTTTTATAGACACTAGCGCCCTCTGCCGGCCAGGCGCCAAACTTGACACGAATTTACAGACACTAGCGCCCTCTGCCGGCCAGAAGCCACACTTAACACGGTTTTATAGACACTAGTGCCCTCTACCGGCCAGACGCCAAACTTGACACGAATTTACAGACACTAGCGCAACCTGCCGGCCAGAAGCCACACTTAACACGGTTTTATAGACACTAGCGCCCTCTGCCGGCCAGGCGCCAAACTTGACACGGTTTTTTTTTTTCGATGTTATTACTATTTCATACAACTTTTATATGTTACACCTCGACAAGTTCTTATATCCTACCGGCCAGAAGAAAAACTAAACACGGTTTTATAGACACTAGCGCCACCTGCCGGCAAGAAGACAAACTAAACACGGTTTTATAGACACTAGCGCCCTCTGCCGGCCTGAAGCCACGCTTAACACGGTTTTATACACACTAGCGCCACCTGCCGGCCAGAAGACAAACTAAACACGGTTTTATAGACACTAGCGCCCTCTGCCAGCCAGACGCCAAACTTGACACGAATTTACAGACACTAGCGCCCTCTGCCGGCCAGAAGACAAACTAAACACGGTTTTATAGATACTAGCGCCCTCTGCCGGCCAGACGCCAAACTTGACACGAATTTACAGACACTAGCGCCACCTGCCGGCCAGAAGCCACACTTAACACGGTTTTATAGACACTAGCGCCCTCTGCCGGCCAGGCGCCAAACTTGCACGAATTCACAGACACTAGCGCCACCTGCCGGCCAGAAGCCACACTTAACACGGTTTTATAGACACTAGCGCCCTCTGCCGGCCAGAAGACAAACTAAACACGGTTTTATAGACACTAGCGCCACCTGCCGGCCAGAAGCCACACTTAACACGGTTTTATAGACACTAGCGCCCTCTGCCGGCCAGGCGCCAAACTTGACACGGTTTTTTTTTTTCGATGTTATTACTATTTCATACAACTTTTATATGTTACACCTCGACAAGTTCTTATATCCTACCGGCCAGAAGAAAAACTAAACACGGTTTTATAGACACTAGCGCCACCTGCCGGCAAGAAGACAAACTAAACACGGTTTTATAGACACTAGCGCCCTCTGCCGGCCTGAAGCCACGCTTAACACGGTTTTATACACACTAGCGCCACCTGCCGGCCAGAAGACAAACTAAACACGGTTTTATAGACACTAGCGCCCTCTGCCAGCCAGACGCCAAACTTGACACGAATTTACAGACACTAGCGCCCTCTGCCGGCCAGAAGACAAACTAAACACGGTTTTATAGACACTAGCGCCCTCTGCCGGCCAGACGCCAAACTTGACACGAATTTACAGACACTAGCGCCACCTGCCGGCCAGAAGCCACACTTAACACGGTTTTATAGACACTAGCGCCCTCTGCCGGCCAGGCGCCAAACTTGCACGAATTCACAGACACTAGCGCCACCTGCCGGCCAGAAGCCACACTTAACACGGTTTTATAGACACTAGCGCCCTCTGCCGGCCAGAAGACAAACTAAACACGGTTTTATAGACACTAGCGCCCTCTGCCGGCCAGGCGCCAAACTTGACACGAATTTACAGACACTAGCGCCACCTGCCGGCCAGAAGCCACACTTAACACGGTTTTATAGACACTAGCGCCCTCTGCCGGCCAGACGCCAAACTTGACACGAATTTACAGACACTAGCGCCCTCTGCCGGCCAGAAGCCACACTTAACACGGTTTTATAGACACTAGTGCCCTCTACCGGCCAGACGCCAAACTTGACACGAATTTACAGACACTAGCGCCACCTGCCGGCCAGAAGCCACACTTAACACGGTTTTATAGACACTAGCGCCCTCTGCCGGCCAGGCGCCAAACTTGACACGGTTTTTTTTTTTCGATGTTATTACTATTTCATACAACTTTTATATGTTACACCTCGACAAGTTCTTATATCCTACCGGCCAGAAGAAAAACTAAACACGGTTTTATAGACACTAGCGCCACCTGCCGGCAAGAAGACAAACTAAACACGGTTTTATAGACACTAGCGCCCTCTGCCGGCCTGAAGCCACGCTTAACACGGTTTTATACACACTAGCGCCACCTGCCGGCCAGAAGACAAACTAAACACGGTTTTATAGACACTAGCGCCCTCTGCCAGCCAGACGCCAAACTTGACACGAATTTACAGACACTAGCGCCCTCTGCCGGCCAGAAGACAAACTAAACACGGTTTTATAGACACTAGCGCCCTCTGCCGGCCAGACGCCAAACTTGACACGAATTTACAGACACTAGCGCCACCTGCCGGCCAGAAGCCACACTTAACACGGTTTTATAGACACTAGCGCCCTCTGCCGGCCAGGCGCCAAACTTGCACGAATTCACAGACACTAGCGCCACCTGCCGGCCAGAAGCCACACTTAACACGGTTTTATAGACACTAGCGCCCTCTGCCGGCCAGAAGACAAACTAAACACGGTTTTATAGACACTAGCGCCCTCTGCCGGCCAGGCGCCAAACTTGACACGAATTTACAGACACTAGCGCCACCTGCCGGCCAGAAGCCACACTTAACACGGTTTTATAGACACTAGCGCCCTCTGCCGGCCAGGCGCCAAACTTGACACGAATTTACAGACACTAGCGCCCTCTGCCGGCCAGAAGCCACACTTAACACGGTTTTATAGACACTAGTGCCCTCTACCGGCCAGACGCCAAACTTGACACGAATTTACAGACACTAGCGCCACCTGCCGGCCAGAAGCCACACTTAACACGGTTTTATAGACACTAGCGCCCTCTGCCGGCCAGGCGCCAAACTTGACACGGTTTTTTTTTTTCGATGTTATTACTATTTCATACAACTTTTATATGTTACACCTCGACAAGTTCTTATATCCTACCGGCCAGAAGAAAAACTAAACACGGTTTTATAGACACTAGCGCCACCTGCCGGCAAGAAGACAAACTAAACACGGTTTTATAGACACTAGCGCCCTCTGCCGGCCTGAAGCCACGCTTAACACGGTTTTATACACACTAGCGCCACCTGCCGGCCAGAAGACAAACTAAACACGGTTTTATAGACACTAGCGCCCTCTGCCAGCCAGACGCCAAACTTGACACGAATTTACAGACACTAGCGCCCTCTGCCGGCCAGAAGACAAACTAAACACGGTTTTATAGATACTAGCGCCCTCTGCCGGCCAGACGCCAAACTTGACACGAATTTACAGACACTAGCGCCACCTGCCGGCCAGAAGCCACACTTAACACGGTTTTATAGACACTAGCGCCCTCTGCCGGCCAGGCGCCAAACTTGCACGAATTCACAGACACTAGCGCCACCTGCCGGCCAGAAGCCACACTTAACACGGTTTTATAGACACTAGCGCCCTCTGCCGGCCAGAAGACAAACTAAACACGGTTTTATAGACACTAGCGCCACCTGCCGGCCAGAAGCCACACTTAACACGGTTTTATAGACACTAGCGCCCTCTGCCGGCCAGGCGCCAAACTTGACACGGTTTTTTTTTTTCGATGTTATTACTATTTCATACAACTTTTATATGTTACACCTCGACAAGTTCTTATATCCTACCGGCCAGAAGAAAAACTAAACACGGTTTTATAGACACTAGCGCCACCTGCCGGCAAGAAGACAAACTAAACACGGTTTTATAGACACTAGCGCCCTCTGCCGGCCTGAAGCCACGCTTAACACGGTTTTATACACACTAGCGCCACCTGCCGGCCAGAAGACAAACTAAACACGGTTTTATAGACACTAGCGCCCTCTGCCAGCCAGACGCCAAACTTGACACGAATTTACAGACACTAGCGCCCTCTGCCGGCCAGAAGACAAACTAAACACGGTTTTATAGACACTAGCGCCCTCTGCCGGCCAGACGCCAAACTTGACACGAATTTACAGACACTAGCGCCACCTGCCGGCCAGAAGCCACACTTAACACGGTTTTATAGACACTAGCGCCCTCTGCCGGCCAGGCGCCAAACTTGCACGAATTCACAGACACTAGCGCCACCTGCCGGCCAGAAGCCACACTTAACACGGTTTTATAGACACTAGCGCCCTCTGCCGGCCAGAAGACAAACTAAGCACGGTTTTATAGACACTAGCGCCCTCTGCCGGCCAGGCGCCAAACTTGACACGAATTTACAGACACTAGCGCCACCTGCCGGCCAGAAGCCACACTTAACACGGTTTTATAGACACTAGCGCCCTCTGCCGGCCAGGCGCCAAACTTGCACGAATTCACAGACACTAGCGCCACCTGCCGGCCAGAAGCCACACTTAACACGGTTTTATAGACACTAGTGCCCTCTACCGGCCAGACGCCAAACTTGACACGAATTTACAGACACTAGCGCCACCTGCCGGCCAGAAGCCACACTTAACACGGTTTTATAGACACTAGCGCCCTCTGCCGGCCAGGCGCGAAACTTGCACGAATTCACAGACACTAGCGCCACCTGCCGGCCAGAAGCCACACTTAACACGAATTTACAGACACTAGCGCCACCTGCCGGCCAGAAGACAAACTAAACACGGTTTTATAGACACTAGCGCCCTCTGCCGGCCAGGCGCCAAACTTGACACGAATTTACAGACACTAGCGCCCTCTGCCGGCCAGAAGCCACACTTAACACGGTTTTATAGACACTAGTGCCCTCTACCGGCCAGACGCCAAACTTGACACGAATTTACAGACACTAGCGCCACCTGCCGGCCAGAAGCCACACTTAACACGGTTTTATAGACACTAGCGCCCTCTGCCGGCCAGGCGCCAAACTTGACACGGTTTTTTTTTTTCGATGTTATTACTATTTCATACAACTTTTATATGTTACACCTCGACAAGTTCTTATATCCTACCGGCCAGAAGAAAAACTAAACACGGTTTTATAGACACTAGCGCCACCTGCCGGCAAGAAGACAAACTAAACACGGTTTTATAGACACTAGCGCCCTCTGCCGGCCTGAAGCCACGCTTAACACGGTTTTATACACACTAGCGCCACCTGCCGGCCAGAAGACAAACTAAACACGGTTTTATAGACACTAGCGCCCTCTGCCAGCCAGACGCCAAACTTGACACGAATTTACAGACACTAGCGCCCTCTGCCGGCCAGAAGACAAACTAAACACGGTTTTATAGATACTAGCGCCCTCTGCCGGCCAGACGCCAAACTTGACACGAATTTACAGACACTAGCGCCACCTGCCGGCCAGAAGCCACACTTAACACGGTTTTATAGACACTAGCGCCCTCTGCCGGCCAGGCGCCAAACTTGCACGAATTCACAGACACTAGCGCCACCTGCCGGCCAGAAGCCACACTTAACACGGTTTTATAGACACTAGCGCCCTCTGCCGGCCAGAAGACAAACTAAACACGGTTTTATAGACACTAGCGCCACCTGCCGGCCAGAAGCCACACTTAACACGGTTTTATAGACACTAGCGCCCTCTGCCGGCCAGGCGCCAAACTTGACACGGTTTTTTTTTTTCGATGTTATTACTATTTCATACAACTTTTATATGTTACACCTCGACAAGTTCTTATATCCTACCGGCCAGAAGAAAAACTAAACACGGTTTTATAGACACTAGCGCCACCTGCCGGCAAGAAGACAAACTAAACACGGTTTTATAGACACTAGCGCCCTCTGCCGGCCTGAAGCCACGCTTAACACGGTTTTATACACACTAGCGCCACCTGCCGGCCAGAAGACAAACTAAACACGGTTTTATAGACACTAGCGCCCTCTGCCAGCCAGACGCCAAACTTGACACGAATTTACAGACACTAGCGCCCTCTGCCGGCCAGAAGACAAACTAAACACGGTTTTATAGACACTAGCGCCCTCTGCCGGCCAGACGCCAAACTTGACACGAATTTACAGACACTAGCGCCACCTGCCGGCCAGAAGCCACACTTAACACGGTTTTATAGACACTAGCGCCCTCTGCCGGCCAGGCGCCAAACTTGCACGAATTCACAGACACTAGCGCCACCTGCCGGCCAGAAGCCACACTTAACACGGTTTTATAGACACTAGCGCCCTCTGCCGGCCAGAAGACAAACTAAACACGGTTTTATAGACACTAGCGCCCTCTGCCGGCCAGGCGCCAAACTTGACACGAATTTACAGACACTAGCGCCACCTGCCGGCCAGAAGCCACACTTAACACGGTTTTATAGACACTAGCGCCCTCTGCCGGCCAGACGCCAAACTTGACACGAATTTACAGACACTAGCGCCCTCTGCCGGCCAGAAGCCACACTTAACACGGTTTTATAGACACTAGTGCCCTCTACCGGCCAGACGCCAAACTTGACACGAATTTACAGACACTAGCGCCACCTGCCGGCCAGAAGCCACACTTAACACGGTTTTATAGACACTAGCGCCCTCTGCCGGCCAGGCGCCAAACTTGACACGGTTTTTTTTTTTCGATGTTATTACTATTTCATACAACTTTTATATGTTACACCTCGACAAGTTCTTATATCCTACCGGCCAGAAGAAAAACTAAACACGGTTTTATAGACACTAGCGCCACCTGCCGGCAAGAAGACAAACTAAACACGGTTTTATAGACACTAGCGCCCTCTGCCGGCCTGAAGCCACGCTTAACACGGTTTTATACACACTAGCGCCACCTGCCGGCCAGAAGACAAACTAAACACGGTTTTATAGACACTAGCGCCCTCTGCCAGCCAGACGCCAAACTTGACACGAATTTACAGACACTAGCGCCCTCTGCCGGCCAGAAGACAAACTAAACACGGTTTTATAGACACTAGCGCCCTCTGCCGGCCAGACGCCAAACTTGACACGAATTTACAGACACTAGCGCCACCTGCCGGCCAGAAGCCACACTTAACACGGTTTTATAGACACTAGCGCCCTCTGCCGGCCAGGCGCCAAACTTGCACGAATTCACAGACACTAGCGCCACCTGCCGGCCAGAAGCCACACTTAACACGGTTTTATAGACACTAGCGCCCTCTGCCGGCCAGAAGACAAACTAAACACGGTTTTATAGACACTAGCGCCCTCTGCCGGCCAGGCGCCAAACTTGACACGAATTTACAGACACTAGCGCCACCTGCCGGCCAGAAGCCACACTTAACACGGTTTTATAGACACTAGCGCCCTCTGCCGGCCAGGCGCCAAACTTGACACGAATTTACAGACACTAGCGCCCTCTGCCGGCCAGAAGCCACACTTAACACGGTTTTATAGACACTAGTGCCCTCTACCGGCCAGACGCCAAACTTGACACGAATTTACAGACACTAGCGCCACCTGCCGGCCAGAAGCCACACTTAACACGGTTTTATAGACACTAGCGCCCTCTGCCGGCCAGGCGCCAAACTTGACACGGTTTTTTTTTTTCGATGTTATTACTATTTCATACAACTTTTATATGTTACACCTCGACAAGTTCTTATATCCTACCGGCCAGAAGAAAAACTAAACACGGTTTTATAGACACTAGCGCCACCTGCCGGCAAGAAGACAAACTAAACACGGTTTTATAGACACTAGCGCCCTCTGCCGGCCTGAAGCCACGCTTAACACGGTTTTATACACACTAGCGCCACCTGCCGGCCAGAAGACAAACTAAACACGGTTTTATAGACACTAGCGCCCTCTGCCAGCCAGACGCCAAACTTGACACGAATTTACAGACACTAGCGCCCTCTGCCGGCCAGAAGACAAACTAAACACGGTTTTATAGACACTAGCGCCCTCTGCCGGCCAGGCGCCAAACTTGCACGAATTCACAGACACTAGCGCCACCTGCCGGCCAGAAGCCACACTTAACACGGTTTTATAGACACTAGCGCCCTCTGCCGGCCAGAAGACAAACTAAACACGGTTTTATAGACACTAGCGCCCTCTGCCGGCCAGGCGCCAAACTTGACACGAATTTACAGACACTAGCGCCACCTGCCGGCCAGAAGCCACACTTAACACGGTTTTATAGACACTAGCGCCCTCTGCCGGCCAGGCGCCAAACTTGCACGAATTCACAGACACTAGCGCCACCTGCCGGCCAGAAGCCACACTTAACACGGTTTTATAGACACTAGCGCCCTCTGCCGGCCAGAAGACAAACTAAACACGGTTTTATAGACACTAGCGCCACCTGCCGGCCAGAAGCCACACTTAACACGGTTTTATAGACACTAGCGCCCTCTGCCGGCCAGGCGCCAAACTTGACACGGTTTTTTTTTTCGATGTTATTACTATTTCATACAACTTTTATATGTTACACCTCGACAAGTTCTTATATCCTACCGGCCGAAAGAAAAACTAAACACGGTTTTATAGACACTAGCGCCACCTGCCGGCAAGAAGACAAACTTAACACGGTTTTATAGACACTAGCGCCCTCTGCCGGCCTGAAGCCACGCTTAACACGGTTTTATACACACTAGCGCCACCTGCCGGCCAGAAGACAAACTAAACACGGTTTTATAGACACTAGCGCCCTCTGCCAGCCAGACGCCAAACTTGACACGAATTTACAGACACTAGCGCCCTCTGCCGGCCAGAAGACAAACTAAACACGGTTTTATAGACACTAGCGCCCTCTGCCGGCCAGACGCCAAACTTGACACGAATTTACAGACACTAGCGCCACCTGCCGGCCAGAAGCCACACTTAACACGGTTTTATAGACACTAGCGCCCTCTGCCGGCCAGGCGCCAAACTTGCACGAATTCACAGACACTAGCGCCACCTGCCGGCCAGAAGCCACACTTAACACGGTTTTATAGACACTAGTGCCCTCTACCGGCCAGACGCCAAACTTGACACGAATTTACAGACACTAGCGCCACCTGCCGGCCAGAAGCCACACTTAACACGGTTTTATAGACACTAGCGCCCTCTGCCGGCCAGACGCCAAACTTGACACGAATTTACAGACACTAGCGCCACCTGCCGGCCAGAAGCCACACTTAACACGGTTTTATAGACACTAGCGCCCTCTGCCGGCCAGGCGCGAAACTTGCACGAATTCACAGACACTAGCGCCACCTGCCGGCCAGAAGCCACACTTAACACGAATTTACAGACACTAGCGCCACCTGCCGGCCAGAAGACAAACTAAACACGGTTTTATAGACACTAGCGCCCTCTGCCGGCCAGGCGCCAAACTTGACACGAATTTACAGACACTAGCGCCCTCTGCCGGCCAGAAGCCACACTTAACACGGTTTTATAGACACTAGTGCCCTCTACCGGCCAGACGCCAAACTTGACACGAATTTACAGACACTAGCGCAACCTGCCGGCCAGAAGCCACACTTAACACGGTTTTATAGACACTAGCGCCCTCTGCCGGCCAGGCGCCAAACTTGACACGGTTTTTTTTTTTCGATGTTATTACTATTTCATACAACTTTTATATGTTACACCTCGACAAGTTCTTATATCCTACCGGCCAGAAGAAAAACTAAACACGGTTTTATAGACACTAGCGCCACCTGCCGGCAAGAAGACAAACTAAACACGGTTTTATAGACACTAGCGCCCTCTGCCGGCCTGAAGCCACGCTTAACACGGTTTTATACACACTAGCGCCACCTGCCGGCCAGAAGACAAACTAAACACGGTTTTATAGACACTAGCGCCCTCTGCCAGCCAGACGCCAAACTTGACACGAATTTACAGACACTAGCGCCCTCTGCCGGCCAGAAGACAAACTAAACACGGTTTTATAGATACTAGCGCCCTCTGCCGGCCAGACGCCAAACTTGACACGAATTTACAGACACTAGCGCCACCTGCCGACCAGAAGCCACACTTAACACGGTTTTATAGACACTAGCGCCCTCTGCCGGCCAGGCGCCAAACTTGCACGAATTCACAGACACTAGCGCCACCTGCCGGCCAGAAGCCACACTTAACACGGTTTTATAGACACTAGCGCCCTCTGCCGGCCAGAAGACAAACTAAACACGGTTTTATAGACACTAGCGCCACCTGCCGGCCAGAAGCCACACTTAACACGGTTTTATAGACACTAGCGCCCTCTGCCGGCCAGGCGCCAAACTTGACACGGTTTTTTTTTTTCGATGTTATTACTATTTCATACAACTTTTATATGTTACACCTCGACAAGTTCTTATATCCTACCGGCCAGAAGAAAAACTAAACACGGTTTTATAGACACTAGCGCCACCTGCCGGCAAGAAGACAAACTAAACACGGTTTTATAGACACTAGCGCCCTCTGCCGGCCTGAAGCCACGCTTAACACGGTTTTATACACACTAGCGCCACCTGCCGGCCAGAAGACAAACTAAACACGGTTTTATAGACACTAGCGCCCTCTGCCAGCCAGACGCCAAACTTGACACGAATTTACAGACACTAGCGCCCTCTGCCGGCCAGAAGACAAACTAAACACGGTTTTATAGACACTAGCGCCCTCTGCCGGCCAGACGCCAAACTTGACACGAATTTACAGACACTAGCGCCACCTGCCGGCCAGAAGCCACACTTAACACGGTTTTATAGACACTAGCGCCCTCTGCCGGCCAGGCGCCAAACTTGCACGAATTCACAGACACTAGCGCCACCTGCCGGCCAGAAGCCACACTTAACACGGTTTTATAGACACTAGCGCCCTCTGCCGGCCAGAAGACAAACTAAACACGGTTTTATAGACACTAGCGCCCTCTGCCGGCCAGGCGCCAAACTTGACACGAATTTACAGACACTAGCGCCACCTGCCGGCCAGAAGCCACACTTAACACGGTTTTATAGACACTAGCGCCCTCTGCCGGCCAGACGCCAAACTTGACACGAATTTACAGACACTAGCGCCCTCTGCCGGCCAGAAGCCACACTTAACACGGTTTTATAGACACTAGTGCCCTCTACCGGCCAGACGCCAAACTTGACACGAATTTACAGACACTAGCGCCACCTGCCGGCCAGAAGCCACACTTAACACGGTTTTATAGACACTAGCGCCCTCTGCCGGCCAGGCGCCAAACTTGACACGGTTTTTTTTTTTCGATGTTATTACTATTTCATACAACTTTTATATGTTACACCTCGACAAGTTCTTATATCCTACCGGCCAGAAGAAAAACTAAACACGGTTTTATAGACACTAGCGCCACCTGCCGGCAAGAAGACAAACTAAACACGGTTTTATAGACACTAGCGCCCTCTGCCGGCCTGAAGCCACGCTTAACACGGTTTTATACACACTAGCGCCACCTGCCGGCCAGAAGACAAACTAAACACGGTTTTATAGACACTAGCGCCCTCTGCCAGCCAGACGCCAAACTTGACACGAATTTACAGACACTAGCGCCCTCTGCCGGCCAGAAGACAAACTAAACACGGTTTTATAGACACTAGCGCCCTCTGCCGGCCAGACGCCAAACTTGACACGAATTTACAGACACTAGCGCCACCTGCCGGCCAGAAGCCACACTTAACACGGTTTTATAGACACTAGCGCCCTCTGCCGGCCAGGCGCCAAACTTGCACGAATTCACAGACACTAGCGCCACCTGCCGGCCAGAAGCCACACTTAACACGGTTTTATAGACACTAGCGCCCTCTGCCGGCCAGAAGACAAACTAAACACGGTTTTATAGACACTAGCGCCCTCTGCCGGCCAGGCGCCAAACTTGACACGAATTTACAGACACTAGCGCCACCTGCCGGCCAGAAGCCACACTTAACACGGTTTTATAGACACTAGCGCCCTCTGCCGGCCAGGCGCCAAACTTGACACGAATTTACAGACACTAGCGCCCTCTGCCGGCCAGAAGCCACACTTAACACGGTTTTATAGACACTAGTGCCCTCTACCGGCCAGACGCCAAACTTGACACGAATTTACAGACACTAGCGCCACCTGCCGGCCAGAAGCCACACTTAACACGGTTTTATAGACACTAGCGCCCTCTGCCGGCCAGGCGCCAAACTTGACACGGTTTTTTTTTTTCGATGTTATTACTATTTCATACAACTTTTATATGTTACACCTCGACAAGTTCTTATATCCTACCGGCCAGAAGAAAAACTAAACACGGTTTTATAGACACTAGCGCCACCTGCCGGCAAGAAGACAAACTAAACACGGTTTTATAGACACTAGCGCCCTCTGCCGGCCTGAAGCCACGCTTAACACGGTTTTATACACACTAGCGCCACCTGCCGGCCAGAAGACAAACTAAACACGGTTTTATAGACACTAGCGCCCTCTGCCAGCCAGACGCCAAACTTGACACGAATTTACAGACACTAGCGCCCTCTGCCGGCCAGAAGACAAACTAAACACGGTTTTATAGATACTAGCGCCCTCTGCCGGCCAGACGCCAAACTTGACACGAATTTACAGACACTAGCGCCACCTGCCGGCCAGAAGCCACACTTAACACGGTTTTATAGACACTAGCGCCCTCTGCCGGCCAGGCGCCAAACTTGCACGAATTCACAGACACTAGCGCCACCTGCCGGCCAGAAGCCACACTTAACACGGTTTTATAGACACTAGCGCCCTCTGCCGGCCAGAAGACAAACTAAACACGGTTTTATAGACACTAGCGCCACCTGCCGGCCAGAAGCCACACTTAACACGGTTTTATAGACACTAGCGCCCTCTGCCGGCCAGGCGCCAAACTTGACACGGTTTTTTTTTTTCGATGTTATTACTATTTCATACAACTTTTATATGTTACACCTCGACAAGTTCTTATATCCTACCGGCCAGAAGAAAAACTAAACACGGTTTTATAGACACTAGCGCCACCTGCCGGCAAGAAGACAAACTAAACACGGTTTTATAGACACTAGCGCCCTCTGCCGGCCTGAAGCCACGCTTAACACGGTTTTATACACACTAGCGCCACCTGCCGGCCAGAAGACAAACTAAACACGGTTTTATAGACACTAGCGCCCTCTGCCAGCCAGACGCCAAACTTGACACGAATTTACAGACACTAGCGCCCTCTGCCGGCCAGAAGACAAACTAAACACGGTTTTATAGACACTAGCGCCCTCTGCCGGCCAGACGCCAAACTTGACACGAATTTACAGACACTAGCGCCACCTGCCGGCCAGAAGCCACACTTAACACGGTTTTATAGACACTAGCGCCCTCTGCCGGCCAGGCGCCAAACTTGCACGAATTCACAGACACTAGCGCCACCTGCCGGCCAGAAGCCACACTTAACACGGTTTTATAGACACTAGCGCCCTCTGCCGGCCAGAAGACAAACTAAGCACGGTTTTATAGACACTAGCGCCCTCTGCCGGCCAGGCGCCAAACTTGACACGAATTTACAGACACTAGCGCCACCTGCCGGCCAGAAGCCACACTTAACACGGTTTTATAGACACTAGCGCCCTCTGCCGGCCAGACGCCAAACTTGACACGAATTTACAGACACTAGCGCCCTCTGCCGGCCAGAAGCCACACTTAACACGGTTTTATAGACACTAGTGCCCTCTACCGGCCAGACGCCAAACTTGACACGAATTTACAGACACTAGCGCCACCTGCCGGCCAGAAGCCACACTTAACACGGTTTTATAGACACTAGCGCCCTCTGCCGGCCAGGCGCCAAACTTGACACGGTTTTTTTTTTTCGATGTTATTACTATTTCATACAACTTTTATATGTTACACCTCGACAAGTTCTTATATCCTACCGGCCAGAAGAAAAACTAAACACGGTTTTATAGACACTAGCGCCACCTGCCGGCAAGAAGACAAACTAAACACGGTTTTATAGACACTAGCGCCCTCTGCCGGCCTGAAGCCACGCTTAACACGGTTTTATACACACTAGCGCCACCTGCCGGCCAGAAGACAAACTAAACACGGTTTTATAGACACTAGCGCCCTCTGCCAGCCAGACGCCAAACTTGACACGAATTTACAGACACTAGCGCCCTCTGCCGGCCAGAAGACAAACTAAACACGGTTTTATAGACACTAGCGCCCTCTGCCGGCCAGACGCCAAACTTGACACGAATTTACAGACACTAGCGCCACCTGCCGGCCAGAAGCCACACTTAACACGGTTTTATAGACACTAGCGCCCTCTGCCGGCCAGGCGCCAAACTTGCACGAATTCACAGACACTAGCGCCACCTGCCGGCCAGAAGCCACACTTAACACGGTTTTATAGACACTAGCGCCCTCTGCCGGCCAGAAGACAAACTAAACACGGTTTTATAGACACTAGCGCCCTCTGCCGGCCAGGCGCCAAACTTGACACGAATTTACAGACACTAGCGCCACCTGCCGGCCAGAAGCCACACTTAACACGGTTTTATAGACACTAGCGCCCTCTGCCGGCCAGGCGCCAAACTTGACACGAATTTACAGACACTAGCGCCCTCTGCCGGCCAGAAGCCACACTTAACACGGTTTTATAGACACTAGTGCCCTCTACCGGCCAGACGCCAAACTTGACACGAATTTACAGACACTAGCGCCACCTGCCGGCCAGAAGCCACACTTAACACGGTTTTATAGACACTAGCGCCCTCTGCCGGCCAGGCGCCAAACTTGACACGGTTTTTTTTTTTCGATGTTATTACTATTTCATACAACTTTTATATGTTACACCTCGACAAGTTCTTATATCCTACCGGCCAGAAGAAAAACTAAACACGGTTTTATAGACACTAGCGCCACCTGCCGGCAAGAAGACAAACTAAACACGGTTTTATAGACACTAGCGCCCTCTGCCGGCCTGAAGCCACGCTTAACACGGTTTTATACACACTAGCGCCACCTGCCGGCCAGAAGACAAACTAAACACGGTTTTATAGACACTAGCGCCCTCTGCCAGCCAGACGCCAAACTTGACACGAATTTACAGACACTAGCGCCCTCTGCCGGCCAGAAGACAAACTAAACACGGTTTTATAGACACTAGCGCCCTCTGCCGGCCAGACGCCAAACTTGACACGAATTTACAGACACTAGCGCCACCTGCCGGCCAGAAGCCACACTTAACACGGTTTTATAGACACTAGCGCCCTCTGCCGGCCAGGCGCGAAACTTGCACGAATTCACAGACACTAGCGCCACCTGCCGGCCAGAAGCCACACTTAACACGAATTTACAGACACTAGCGCCACCTGCCGGCCAGAAGACAAACTAAACACGGTTTTATAGACACTAGCGCCCTCTGCCGGCCAGGCGCCAAACTTGACACGAATTTACAGACACTAGCGCCCTCTGCCGGCCAGAAGCCACACTTAACACGGTTTTATAGACACTAGTGCCCTCTACCGGCCAGACGCCAAACTTGACACGAATTTACAGACACTAGCGCCACCTGCCGGCCAGAAGCCACACTTAACACGGTTTTATAGACACTAGCGCCCTCTGCCGGCCAGGCGCCAAACTTGACACGGTTTTTTTTTTTCGATGTTATTACTATTTCATACAACTTTTATATGTTACACCTCGACAAGTTCTTATATCCTACCGGCCAGAAGAAAAACTAAACACGGTTTTATAGACACTAGCGCCACCTGCCGGCAAGAAGACAAACTAAACACGGTTTTATAGACACTAGCGCCCTCTGCCGGCCTGAAGCCACGCTTAACACGGTTTTATACACACTAGCGCCACCTGCCGGCCAGAAGACAAACTAAACACGGTTTTATAGACACTAGCGCCCTCTGCCAGCCAGACGCCAAACTTGACACGAATTTACAGACACTAGCGCCCTCTGCCGGCCAGAAGACAAACTAAACACGGTTTTATAGATACTAGCGCCCTCTGCCGGCCAGACGCCAAACTTGACACGAATTTACAGACACTAGCGCCACCTGCTGGCCAGAAGCCACACTTAACACGGTTTTATAGACACTAGCGCCCTCTGCCGGCCAGGCGCCAAACTTGCACGAATTCACAGACACTAGCGCCACCTGCCGGCCAGAAGCCACACTTAACACGGTTTTATAGACACTAGCGCCCTCTGCCGGCCAGAAGACAAACTAAACACGGTTTTATAGACACTAGCGCCACCTGCCGGCCAGAAGCCACACTTAACACGGTTTTATAGACACTAGCGCCCTCTGCCGGCCAGGCGCCAAACTTGACACGGTTTTTTTTTTCGATGTTATTACTATTTCATACAACTTTTATATGTTACACCTCGACAAGTTCTTATATCCTACCGGCCAGAAGAAAAACTAAACACGGTTTTATAGACACTAGCGCCACCTGCCGGCAAGAAGACAAACTAAACACGGTTTTATAGACACTAGCGCCCTCTGCCGGCCTGAAGCCACGCTTAACACGGTTTTATACACACTAGCGCCACCTGCCGGCCAGAAGACAAACTAAACACGGTTTTATAGACACTAGCGCCCTCTGCCAGCCAGACGCCAAACTTGACACGAATTTACAGACACTAGCGCCCTCTGCCGGCCAGAAGACAAACTAAACACGGTTTTATAGACACTAGCGCCCTCTGCCGGCCAGACGCCAAACTTGACACGAATTTACAGACACTAGCGCCACCTGCCGGCCAGAAGCCACACTTAACACGGTTTTATAGACACTAGCGCCCTCTGCCGGCCAGGCGCCAAACTTGCACGAATTCACAGACACTAGCGCCACCTGCCGGCCAGAAGCCACACTTAACACGGTTTTATAGACACTAGCGCCCTCTGCCGGCCAGGCGCCAAACTTGACACGAATTTACAGACACTAGCGCCCTCTGCCGGCCAGAAGCCACACTTAACACGGTTTTATAGACACTAGTGCCCTCTACCGGCCAGACGCCAAACTTGACACGAATTTACAGACACTAGCGCCACCTGCCGGCCAGAAGCCACACTTAACACGGTTTTATAGACACTAGCGCCCTCTGCCGGCCAGGCGCCAAACTTGACACGGTTTTTTTTTTTCGATGTTATTACTATTTCATACAACTTTTATATGTTACACCTCGACAAGTTCTTATATCCTACCGGCCAGAAGAAAAACTAAACACGGTTTTATAGACACTAGCGCCCTCTGCCGGCCAGACGCCAAACTTGACACGAATTTACAGACACTAGCGCCATCTGCCGGCCAGAAGCCACACTTAACACGGTTTTATAGACACTAGTGCCCTCTACCGGCCAGACGCCAAACTTGACACGAATTTACAGACACTAGCGCCACCTGCCGGCCAGAAGCCACACTTAACACGGTTTTATAGACACTAGCGCCCTCTGCCGGCCAGGCGCCAAACTTGACACGGTTTTATAGACACTAGCGCCACCTGCCGGCCAGAAGACAAACTTAACACGGTTTTATAGACACTAGCGCCCTCTGCCGGCCAGGCGCCAAACTTTCAATTTTCGCAATTCATCTTTTTCGACAAGTTCCTAAGTCGAGCGGAATAAAATTTCACAATAATTGTTTTTTATTATTATCACTAATTTTATACAACTTTTATATAATGCACCTCGGACGTTCATACATCGAGCGGTCATCTAATTTCATAATACTGTTTTCCGTTATTGTTAATACTTTTCATAACACTTTTATATAATATACCTCGAACGGCTCCTACATACAAAACATCTCCATTCAATTTTCGCAATTCATCTTTTTCGACAAGTTCTTATATCGAGCGGAATATAATTTCATACTACTTGTTTTTCATTATTATCACTAATTTAATACAACTTTTATATAATACATCTCGGACGTTCATACATCGAGCGGCGATCTAATTTCATAATACTTTTTTCCGTTATTGTTAATATTTTCATAGCACTTTTATATTATATACCTCGAACGGCTCCTACATAAAAAACAACTCCATTCAACTTTCACAATTCATCTTTTTCGACAAGTTCCTAAGTCGAGCGGAATATAATTTCATACTACTTGTTTTTCATTATTATCACTAATTTAATACAACTTTTATATAATACATCTCGGACGTTCATACATCGAGCGGCGATCTAATTTCATAATACTTTTTTCCGTTATTGTTAATATTTTCATAGCACTTTTATATAATATACCTCGAACGGCTCCTACATACAAAACATCTCCATTCAACTTTCACAATTCATCTTTTTCGACAAGTTCATATATTTAGGGAAAATCTCATTTCATAATACTTGTTTTTCATAATTATTACTATTTTCATACAACTTTTATATAATACATCTCGTACGTTCGTTCATCGAGCGGCGATCTAATTTCATAATACATTTTTTCCGTTATTGTCAATATTTTCCATAACACTTTTATATAATATACCTCGAACGGTTCCTACATACAAAACATCTCCATTCAACTTTTACAATTCATCTTTTTCGACAAGTTCATATATTTAGGGAAAATCTCATTTCATAATACTTGTTTTTCATAATTATTACTATTTTCATACAACTTTTATATAATACATCTCGTACGTTCGTTCATCGAGCGGCGATCTAATTTCATAATACATTTTTTCCGTTATTGTTAATATTTTCCATAACACTTTTATATAATATACCTCGAACGGTTCCTACATACAAAACATCTCCATTCAACTTTCACAATTCATCTTTTTCGACAAGTTCATATATTTAGGGAAAATCTCATTTCATAATACTTGTTTTTCATAATTATTACTATTTTCATACAACTTTTATATAATACATCTCGTACGTTCGTTCATCGAGCGGCGATCTAATTTCATAATACATTTTTTCCGTTATTGTCAATATTTTCCATAACACTTTTATATAATATACCTCGAACGGTTCCTACATACAAAACATCTCCATTCAACTTTCACAATTCATCTTTTTCGACAAGTTCATATATTTAGGGAAAATCTCATTTCATAATACTTGTTTTTCATAATTATTACTATTTTCATACAACTTTTATATAATACATCTCGTACGTTCGTTCATCGAGCGGCGATCTAATTTCATAATACATTTTTTCCGTTATTGTTAATATTTTCCATAACACTTTTATATAATATACCTCGAACGGCTCCTACATACAAAACATCTCCATTCAATTTTCGCAATTCATCTTTTTCGACAAGTTCTTATATCGAGCGGAATATAATTTCATACTACTTGTTTTTCATTATTATCACTAATTTAATACAACTTTTATATAATACATCTCGGACGTTCATACATCGAGCGGCGATCTAATTTCATAATACTTTTTTCCGTTATTGTTAATATTTTCATAGCACTTTTATATTATATACCTCGAACGGCTCCTACATAAAAAACAACTCCATTCAACTTTCACAATTCATCTTTTTCGACAAGTTCCTAAGTCGAGCGGAATATAATTTCATACTACTTGTTTTTCATTATTATCACTAATTTAATACAACTTTTATATAATACATCTCGGACGTTCATACATCGAGCGGCGATCTAATTTCATAATACTTTTTTCCGTTATTGTTAATATTTTCATAGCACTTTTATATAATATACCTCGAACGGCTCCTACATACAAAACATCTCCATTCAACTTTCACAATTCATCTTTTTCGACAAGTTCATATATTTAGGGAAAATCTCATTTCATAATACTTGTTTTTCATAATTATTACTATTTTCATACAACTTTTATATAATACATCTCGTACGTTCGTTCATCGAGCGGCGATCTAATTTCATAATACATTTTTTCCGTTATTGTCAATATTTTCCATAACACTTTTATATAATATACCTCGAACGGCTCCTACATACAAAACATCTCCATTCAATTTTCGCAATTCATCTTTTTCGACAAGTTCTTATATCGAGCGGAATATAATTTCATACTACTTGTTTTTCATTATTATCACTAATTTAATACAACTTTTATATAATACATCTCGGACGTTCATACATCGAGCGGCGATCTAATTTCATAATACTTTTTTCCGTTATTGTTAATATTTTCATAGCACTTTTATATTATATACCTCGAACGGCTCCTACATAAAAAACAACTCCATTCAACTTTCACAATTCATCTTTTTCGACAAGTTCCTAAGTCGAGCGGAATATAATTTCATACTACTTGTTTTTCATTATTATCACTATTTTCATACAACTTTTATATAATACATCTCGTACGTTCGTACATCGAGCGGCGATCTAATTTCATAATACTTTTTTCCGTTATTGTTAATATTTTCATAGCACTTTTATATTATATACCTCGAACGGCTCCTACATAAAAAACAACTCCATTCAACTTTCACAATTCATCTTTTTCGACAAGTTCCTAAGTCGAGCGGAATATAATTTCATACTACTTGTTTTTCATTATTATCACTAATTTAATACAACTTTTATATAATACATCTCGGACGTTCATACATCGAGCGGCGATCTAATTTCATAATACTTTTTTCCGTTATTGTTAATATTTTCATAGCACTTTTATATAATATACCTCGAACGGCTCCTACATACAAAACATCTCCATTCAACTTTCACAATTCATCTTTTTCGACAAGTTCATATATTTAGGGAAAATCTCATTTCATAATACTTGTTTTTCATAATTATTACTATTTTCATACAACTTTTATATAATACATCTCGTACGTTCGTTCATCGAGCGGCGATCTAATTTCATAATACATTTTTTCCGTTATTGTCAATATTTTCCATAACACTTTTATATAATATACCTCGAACGGTTCCTACATACAAAACATCTCCATTCAACTTTCACAATTCATCTTTTTCGACAAGTTCATATATTTAGGGAAAATCTCATTTCATAATACTTGTTTTTCATAATTATTACTATTTTCATACAACTTTTATATAATACATCTCGTACGTTCGTTCATCGAGCGGCGATCTAATTTCATAATACATTTTTTCCGTTATTGTTAATATTTTCCATAACACTTTTATATAATATACCTCGAACGGCTCCTACATACAAAACATCTCCATTCAATTTTCGCAATTCATCTTTTTCGACAAGTTCTTATATCGAGCGGAATATAATTTCATACTACTTGTTTTTCATTATTATCACTAATTTAATACAACTTTTATATAATACATCTCGGACGTTCATACATCGAGCGGCGATCTAATTTCATAATACTTTTTTCCGTTATTGTTAATATTTTCATAGCACTTTTATATTATATACCTCGAACGGCTCCTACATAAAAAACAACTCCATTCAACTTTCACAATTCATCTTTTTCGACAAGTTCCTAAGTCGAGCGGAATATAATTTCATACTACTTGTTTTTCATTATTATCACTAATTTAATACAACTTTTATATAATACATCTCGGACGTTCATACATCGAGCGGCGATCTAATTTCATAATACTTTTTTCCGTTATTGTTAATATTTTCATAGCACTTTTATATAATATACCTCGAACGGCTCCTACATACAAAACATCTCCATTCAACTTTCACAATTCATCTTTTTCGACAAGTTCATATATTTAGGGAAAATCTCATTTCATAATACTTGTTTTTCATAATTATTACTATTTTCATACAACTTTTATATAATACATCTCGTACGTTCGTTCATCGAGCGGCGATCTAATTTCATAATACATTTTTTCCGTTATTGTCAATATTTTCCATAACACTTTTATATAATATACCTCGAACGGCTCCTACATACAAAACATCTCCATTCAATTTTCGCAATTCATCTTTTTCGACAAGTTCTTATATCGAGCGGAATATAATTTCATACTACTTGTTTTTCATTATTATCACTAATTTAATACAACTTTTATATAATACATCTCGGACGTTCATACATCGAGCGGCGATCTAATTTCATAATACTTTTTTCCGTTATTGTTAATATTTTCATAGCACTTTTATATTATATACCTCGAACGGCTCCTACATAAAAAACAACTCCATTCAACTTTCACAATTCATCTTTTTCGACAAGTTCCTAAGTCGAGCGGAATATAATTTCATACTACTTGTTTTTCATTATTATCACTATTTTCATACAACTTTTATATAATACATCTCGTACGTTCGTACATCGAGCGGCGATCTAATTTCATAATACTTTTTTCCGTTATTGTTAATATTTTCATAGCACTTTTATATTATATACCTCGAACGGCTCCTACATAAAAAACAACTCCATTCAACTTTCACAATTCATCTTTTTCGACAAGTTCCTAAGTCGAGCGGAATATAATTTCATACTACTTGTTTTTCATTATTATCACTAATTTAATACAACTTTTATATAATACATCTCGGACGTTCATACATCGAGCGGCGATCTAATTTCATAATACTTTTTTCCGTTATTGTTAATATTTTCATAGCACTTTTATATAATATACCTCGAACGGCTCCTACATACAAAACATCTCCATTCAACTTTCACAATTCATCTTTTTCGACAAGTTCATATATTTAGGGAAAATCTCATTTCATAATACTTGTTTTTCATAATTATTACTATTTTCATACAACTTTTATATAATACATCTCGTACGTTCGTTCATCGAGCGGCGATCTAATTTCATAATACATTTTTTCCGTTATTGTCAATATTTTCCATAACACTTTTATATAATATACCTCGAACGGCTCCTACATACAAAACATCTCCATTCAATTTTCGCAATTCATCTTTTTCGACAAGTTCTTATATCGAGCGGAATATAATTTCATACTACTTGTTTTTCATTATTATCACTAATTTAATACAACTTTTATATAATACATCTCGGACGTTCATACATCGAGCGGCGATCTAATTTCATAATACTTTTTTCCGTTATTGTTAATATTTTCATAGCACTTTTATATTATATACCTCGAACGGCTCCTACATAAAAAACAACTCCATTCAACTTTCACAATTCATCTTTTTCGACAAGTTCCTAAGTCGAGCGGAATATAATTTCATACTACTTGTTTTTCATTATTATCACTATTTTCATACAACTTTTATATAATACATCTCGTACGTTCGTACATCGAGCGGCAATCTAATTTCATAATACTTTTTTTCCGTTATTGTTAATATTTTCCATAACACTTTTACGTCTCGGACGGTATGAAGTTTCATAATACTTCTTTTTAATATTCATAATACATCTTTTATATATTTTCACTATACATCTTTATTAATGTTAATGTAGAAAGCGTACCGTTGTACAGCGCACATATATGTGTGGTGTATCGAAGTTGACGTCTCGTTAAATTTTAATGAACTCGTTATAATTTACGTAAAGACGTTGTATCGGTCATTCCACATTATAGTGGATTATATAGTTTTCTGAAAGGGTCCCCGTTCTCCTCCAATATATTATCGTATATTGCTAGCGGTTCCCTTTTTAGATATTATATCAATATATCCACAAATTAAATTATATATTGCGAGATCGCGAATTTAGCTAGCGTTTTACCGCGAGCGATTCATATGCGATCGTCTATAAAAATATATATAATAATATAACATTTATATTATTACACAAAATTGCGATAACTCTCATTATTCCGAGCGAGAATAAAAATTTCGTTCATTATTATCTAATTGTAAACCATGTCGCTTACAATCTAGCGAAGGGTAGAGATAATGTCGAAATTCTATTCCGGTCGACGTAATTATATCTTATTTAAAATATCATTTCGATTAAATTTTAGATAAATTTATAGTCGATTCGGTGAAAATTTTATGAAATATAAGAAAAATATATTATAATATATAAAGCGTGGCGCCGAAAATTATATATTTTCAATAATAAGCGCAGCAAACACCACGCAAACGAAAAAGTAAATAACAATGTGTTTATTATATACGAGAATATAGATGAATATAAAATATTATGTGTATAAATATAAAATATATGTAATATGAAAAAACGTCATCATAATTCTCATCCTCACATTATGTGGTGGATATTGTTATTAAAACTTTTTCGATAATAGTTTTATTATATATAAAATACACAAATAGTAGTTCCCTGGTTGATCCTGCCAGTAGTCATATGCTTGTCTCAAAGATTAAGCCATGCATGTCTCAGTACAAGCCAAATTAAGGTGAAACCGCGAAAGGCTCATTAAATCCAATTTATTAAAAAAGCAAATCGCTTATCCTCCCTTGGTCTACGCGAGGTAAACCTTTACTTTCATTACGCCTTTAGGTTTAGTTATTTCCCAATGACTCGCGCACATGCTAGACTCCTTGGTCCGTGTTTCAAGACGGGTCCTGAAATTACCCAAATCGATAGCGTCGTTGATCGGCGTTTCGAAACGAGGTCTGTTCGAGAACACCGTAACCAACAGTCGTTCCGGGACAGAATCGGCATTATGTCCGATTACCGTCAAACACGAAACGCTCTTGCTACGGGCCGAACGCTAATTATAATTTAGCGGCCCCGCGCCATATTTGTACCGTCGAGCGAGTCTGTCGGAATATCGAGGGTCCGCATGAAAAAATCAAGTGGTCTCCACCTCGAGTCTTAAACAGACACCCAACGGATCACGACGTCCTACTAGAGGAAAAGTGCACGCGTTCGATATCGATTAGAAAAACGTAAAACGCGATTTATTGTGTTGCCGAAACAACAACAATATCCGTCATACAAACGTTCAACTTCAATTATCGAAACGCGAATGAATTTCCTCTTTCGACCTTTCGGGTTTCTCAGGTTTACCCCTGAACGGTTTCACGTACTCTTGAACTCTCTCTTCAAAGTGCTTTTCAACTTTCCCTCACGGTACTTGTTCGCTATCGGTCTCGTGGTCATATTTAGCCTTAGATGGAGTTTACCACCCACTTAGGGCTGCACTCTCAAGCAACCCGACTCTCAGGAGAGATCCTCACGCAATCGGCAACGGTCGCTACGGGCCTGGCACCCTCTATGGGCTGTGGCCCCGTTCAAGAAGGACTTGGACGCGCCGCACGATCTCGTGATAAACGGATCCTCCCTAACACCACATTTCCCGGTGGCCGATATCGACCACGGGATTCGGTGCTGGGCTTTTCCCTGTTCGCTCGCAGCTACTAAGGGAATCCTAGTTAGTTTCTTTTCCTCCGCTTAGTAATATGCTTAAATTCAGCGGGTAATCTCACCTGCTCTGAGGTCGATATATTATAATATATCTATAATATTTAAATACAATTCGCTAAAATATCACAAAAAAAAAACGTGTGTTTAATCACATTATATGAAATATAACATTATTTGTTTTTATTTATAGAGGCGGCAGAGCAAGTTATACATATATATATATATATATATATATATATATATAAATTCATATATTTTGTCGATACAGTATAAATGATATAAAAAAAAACACTGGTCAGACGTCCAGTCTTCGAAACTTTATTATTTCTCTCGGACACGACGACCGCGTTATCATTTTAAATATATATAATATATACACTTATTTATCGACTATATATACGTAAATATAACTCTACCAAACAAATTTTATGTATTTCATATAAAAATACACACGATCAATTTATGGTAGTAATAGCGTCGTTGTGTTCAAAAATTGCGCAAATTTTTTCTATAAAAAATTTACGCTGCTTTTCGCATTTTAGGATGCCGCACAAAAAAAAAATACGCACAAGTTTATAGTATGTGCGTGTGTTTTCTTTTAGTGTGCGTTATTGTGTCTCACACATCCAACACGCTTAGTCATTTATTTTTCTATAATAAATTGAAAAATTTTAAATTCTAAGCAGTCTTTTAAATTGATACGACCCTCAGTCAGGAGTGGTCCGGGAACGAGTATCCGAGGACCGCAATGTGCGTTCGAAATGTCGATGTTCATGTGTCCTGCAGTTCACAAGTTGACGCGCAATTAGCTGCGTTCTTCATCGACCCACGAGCCAAGTGATTCACCGTTCAGGGTAATCATTTTATTATGTCGTTTTCTCATATTCTATTCGTCGTATTTTTAATATTTGATTATTAAATTAATAATAATATTATAATATTTTATACGCGTATAGAATTATCTAACGACATTTATATAATATATATATATATATATATATATATATATATATATATATATATTATTATTAAATGGTAATTATATAGAGAAATTATAATATCGTACTTAAAAATATCCGATAAATTTTAACCGCTGCACATGTTTTATTACAAACGAGGCGCGCATAGACAGATATCTCGCACGATATATTCCTCTTAATTATTACAAGTTTTTTAATCTTGAAAGTTTTATACAAATTTCGACACGGTCGGGCGTAAATCTTCGAACACCTTCGAAATAATACGTGAAATATTATTTCTAAAACGAATTTTTATACATAGAAAGAATCGACACGTGCTTAAAAGTTTCGTTTAGGTACCCGGAACCCGGATGAAGAAAATGTCTTATCATCTCACATAATCATCATCACATATAATATTGTCGAAATTTTTTTGTATTACCTTCGATCGATAAAAAACTTATGTAATAATAAAAAAACGAAATAAAATTTCTCCATAAAAATACAGAAGACAGACACACACGACGACAACAACAACAACAACAACAACAGACGACGTTTCAATAATCTATATATTTTTCGTTTATTATAATAACGATTCTTTATATTAGAACGTTTTTAGTTAACAAGAAATTTTGTTAATGATCGTTCTGTCAATCGTTAATATATATATATATAATAATAAAAATATATTGTTACTACTATTGTGTCGTCATCGTCGTTCGTCGTCGTCGTCGTCGTCGACTCCTTCTACTAATCTATGATAAAAATTTTTCGTTATTTTTACTGTAAATTTATATATGTAGATATATATTTTATAGACGTATGAAATATATTTATCTTTTTTTTTTTTAAATATTATTCGAAACTTGTTCGAATTTTATAAAAAAAAAAAAAAAAAATTTCAATATATATACATCATATATTTATATCATATATAAATTTTCTTTTGAAGAGTTCGATTATTTTGTAGAAAAGAAAAATTTCTTTCACAATTATATATAATATAATAATACAGACTTGATTTCGTTTTTTTATTTTTTGTTTAAAAACGAACAAATACTCTGTAATGATCCTTCCGCAGGTTCACCTACGGAAACCTTGTTACGACTTTTACTTCCTCTAAATGATCAAGTTTGGTCATCTTTCCGAAGCATCGGCGACGCCGAAACGCCACCGCGCTCAGTCCGAAGACCTCACTAAATCATTCAATCGGTAGTAGCGACGGGCGGTGTGTACAAAGGGCAGGGACGTAATCAACGCGAGCTTATGACTCGCGCTTACTGGGAATTCCTCGTTCATGGGGAACAATTGCAAGCCCCAATCCCTAGCACGAAGGAGGTTCAGCGGGTTACCCGGGCCGCTCGGCCAGGGAGGACACGCTGATTCCTTCAGTGTAGCGCGCGTGCGGCCCAGAACATCTAAGGGCATCACAGACCTGTTATTGCTCAATCTCGTGCGGCTAGAAGCCGCCTGTCCCTCTAAGAAGAATTATTTGTACGCCGACAGTAAAAACCGCGAACGGCAAGAGCCGAAACTCAATACCGACGGGCCTTTGGGATGTCGAAATACGCCTAGTTAGCAGGCTAGAGTCTCGTTCGTTATCGGAATTAACCAGACAAATCGCTCCACCAACTAAGAACGGCCATGCACCACCACCCACCGAATCAAGAAAGAGCTCTCAATCTGTCAATCCTTCCGGTGTCCGGGCCTGGTGAGGTTTCCCGTGTTGAGTCAAATTAAGCCGCAGGCTCCACTCCTGGTGGTGCCCTTCCGTCAATTCCTTTAAGTTTCAGCTTTGCAACCATACTTCCCCCGGAACCCAAAAGCTTTGGTTTCCCGGAAGCTGCCCGCCGAGTCATCGGAGGAACGTCGGCGGATCGCTAGCTGGCATCGTTTATGGTTAGAACTAGGGCGGTATCTGATCGCCTTCGAACCTCTAACTTTCGTTCTTGATCAATGAAAGCGTTTTTGGCAAATGCTTTCGCTTCTGTCCGTCTTGCGACGATCCAAGAATTTCACCTCTAACGTCGCAATACGAATGCCCCCATCCGTTCCTATTAATCATTACCTCGGGGTTCCGAAAACCAACAAAATAGAACCGAGGTCCTATTCCATTATTCCATGCACACAGTATTCAGGCAAAATTTTGGCCTGCTTTAAGCACTCTAATTTGTTCAAAGTAAACGTGCCGGCCCACCTCGACACTCAGTCAAGAGCACCGCGGCGGGATTGAGTTGGGCCGCCCTTGCGAGCTAAGCCCACCGGCAGGACGTCCCACGACACGCCAGTTGACACCGCGTACGATGAACCAGCGGCGTGGGACACAGATTCGACTACGAGCTTTTTAACCGCAACAACTTTAATATACGCTATTGGAGCTGGAATTACCGCGGCTGCTGGCACCAGACTTGCCCTCCAATTGATCCTCGTTAAAGGGTTTAGAGTGTACTCATTCCGATTACGGGGCCTCGGATGAGTCCCGTATCGTTATTTTTCGTCACTACCTCCCCGTGCCGGGAGTGGGTAATTTGCGCGCCTGCTGCCTTCCTTGGATGTGGTAGCCGTTTCTCAGGCTCCCTCTCCGGAATCGAACCCTGATTCCCCGTTACCCGTTACAACCATGGTAGGCGCAGAACCTACCATCGACAGTTGATAAGGCAGACATTTGAAAGATGCGTCGCCGGTGCGAGACCGTGCGATCAGCGAAAAGTTATTCAGAGTCACCAAATTGTACGATGACGAGCAAGCCCGCCACCGATTGGTTTTGATCTAATAAAAGCGCTCCTTCCGTCTCCGGTCGGAACTCTGTTTGCATGTATTAGCTCTAGAATTACCACAGTTATCCAAGTAAATGTGGGTACGATCTAAGGAACCATAACTGATTTAATGAGCCTTTCGCGGTTTCACCTTAATTTGGCTTGTACTGAGACATGCATGGCTTAATCACAAGCATATGACTACTGGCAGGATCAACCAGGGAACTACTATTTGTGTATTTTATATATAATAAAACTATTATCGAAAAAGTTTTAATAACAATATCCACCACATAATGTGAGGATGAGAATTATGATGACGTTTTTTCATATTACATATATTTTATATTTATACACATAATATTTTATATTCATCTATATTCTCGTATATAATAAACACATTGTTATTTACTTTTTCGTTTGCGTGGTGTTTGCTGCGCTTATTATTGAAAATATATAATTTTCGGCGCCACGCTTTATATATTATAATATATTTTTCTTATATTTCATAAAATTTTCACCGAATCGACTATAAATTTATCTAAAATTTAATCGAAATGATATTTTAAATAAGATATAATTACGTCGACCGGAATAGAATTTCGACATTATCTCTACCCTTCGCTAGATTGTAAGCGACATGGTTTACAATTAGATAATAATGAACGAAATTTTTATTCTCGCTCGGAATAATGAGAGTTATCGCAATTTTGTGTAATAATATAAATGTTATATTATTATATATATTTTTATAGACGATCGCATATGAATCGCTCGCGGTAAAACGCTAGCTAAATTCGCGATCTCGCAATATATAATTTAATTTGTGGATATATTGATATAATATCTAAAAAGGGAACCGCTAGCAATATACGATAATATATTGGAGGAGAACGGGGACCCTTTCAGAAAACTATATAATCCACTATAATGTGGAATGACCGATACAACGTCTTTACGTAAATTATAACGAGTTCATTAAAATTTAACGAGACGTCAACTTCGATACACCACACATATATGTGCGCTGTACAACGGTACGCTTTCTACATTAACATTAATAAAGATGTATAGTGAAAATATATAAAAGATGTATTATGAATATTAAAAAGAAGTATTATGAAACTTCATACCGTCCGAGACGTAAAAGTGTTATGGAAAATATTAACAATAACGGAAAAAAAGTATTATGAAATTAGATTGCCGCTCGATGTACGAACGTACGAGATGTATTATATAAAAGTTGTATGAAAATAGTGATAATAATGAAAAATGAAGTATAACGAAATTATATTCCGCTCGATATAGGAACTTTTCGAAAAAAATGAATTGTGAAAGTTGAATGGAGACGTTTTGTGTGTAGGAGCCGTTCGAGGTATATTATATAAAAGTGTTATGGAAAATATTGACAATAACGGAAAAAATGTATTATGAAATTAGATCGCCGCTCGATGAACGAACGTACGAGATGTATTATATAAAAGTTGTATGAAAATAGTAATAATTATGAAAAACAAGTATTATGAAATGAGATTTTCCCTAAATATATGAACTTGTCGAAAAAGATGAATTGTGAAAGTTGAATGGAGATGTTTTGTATGTAGGAGCCGTTCGAGGTATATTATATAAAAGTGCTATGAAAATATTAACAATAACGGAAAAAAGTATTATGAAATTAGATCGCCGCTCGATGTATGAACGTCCGAGATGTATTATATAAAAGTTGTATTAAATTAGTGATAATAATGAAAAACAAGTAGTATGAAATTATATTCCGCTCGACTTAGGAACTTGTCGAAAAAGATGAATTGTGAAAGTTGAATGGAGTTGTTTTTTATGTAGGAGCCGTTCGAGGTATATAATATAAAAGTGCTATGAAAATATTAACAATAACGGAAAAAAGTATTATGAAATTAGATCGCCGCTCGATGTATGAACGTCCGAGATGTATTATATAAAAGTTGTATTAAATTAGTGATAATAATGAAAAACAAGTAGTATGAAATTATATTCCGCTCGATATAAGAACTTGTCGAAAAAGATGAATTGCGAAAATTGAATGGAGATGTTTTGTATGTAGGAGCCGTTCGAGGTATATTATATAAAAGTGTTATGGAAAATATTAACAATAACGGAAAAAATGTATTATGAAATTAGATCGCCGCTCGATGAACGAACGTACGAGATGTATTATATAAAAGTTGTATGAAAATAGTAATAATTATGAAAAACAAGTATTATGAAATGAGATTTTCCCTAAATATATGAACTTGTCGAAAAAGATAAATTGTGAAAGTTGAATGGAGATGTTTTGTATGTAGGAACCGTTCGAGGTATATTATATAAAAGTGTTATGGAAAATATTGACAATAACGGAAAAAATGTATTATGAAATTAGATCGCCGCTCGATGAACGAACGTACGAGATGTATTATATAAAAGTTGTATGAAAATAGTAATAATTATGAAAAACAAGTATTATGAAATGAGATTTTCCCTAAATATATGAACTTGTCGAAAAAGATGAATTGTGAAAGTTGAATGGAGATGTTTTGTATGTAGGAACCGTTCGAGGTATATTATATAAAAGTGTTATGGAAAATATTAACAATAACGGAAAAAATGTATTATGAAATTAGATCGCCGCTCGATGAACGAACGTACGAGATGTATTATATAAAAGTTGTATGAAAATAGTAATAATTATGAAAAACAAGTATTATGAAATGAGATTTTCCCTAAATATATGAACTTGTCGAAAAAGATGAATTGTGAAAGTTGAATGGAGATGTTTTGTATGTAGGAGCCGTTCGAGGTATATTATATAAAAGTGCTATGAAAATATTAACAATAACGGAAAAAAGTATTATGAAATTAGATCGCCGCTCGATGTATGAACGTCCGAGATGTATTATATAAAAGTTGTATTAAATTAGTGATAATAATGAAAAACAAGTAGTATGAAATTATATTCCGCTCGACTTAGGAACTTGTCGAAAAAGATGAATTGTGAAAGTTGAATGGAGTTGTTTTTTATGTAGGAGCCGTTCGAGGTATATAATATAAAAGTGCTATGAAAATATTAACAATAACGGAAAAAAGTATTATGAAATTAGATCGCCGCTCGATGTATGAACGTCCGAGATGTATTATATAAAAGTTGTATTAAATTAGTGATAATAATGAAAAACAAGTAGTATGAAATTATATTCCGCTCGATATAAGAACTTGTCGAAAAAGATGAATTGCGAAAATTGAATGGAGATGTTTTGTATGTAGGAGCCGTTCGAGGTATATTATATAAAAGTGTTATGAAAAGTATTAACAATAACGGAAAACAGTATTATGAAATTAGATGACCGCTCGATGTATGAACGTCCGAGGTGCATTATATAAAAGTTGTATAAAATTAGTGATAATAATAAAAAACAATTATTGTGAAATTTTATTCCGCTCGACTTAGGAACTTGTCGAAAAAGATGAATTGCGAAAATTGAAAGTTTGGCGCCTGGCCGGCAGAGGGCGCTAGTGTCTATAAAACCGTGTTAAGTTTGTCTTCTGGCCGGCAGGTGGCGCTAGTGTCTATAAAACCGTGTCAAGTTTGGCGCCTGGCCGGCAGAGGGCGCTAGTGTCTATAAAACCGTGTTAAGTGTGGCTTCTGGCCGGCAGGTGGCGCTAGTGTCTGTAAATTCGTGTCAAGTTTGGCGTCTGGCCGGTAGAGGGCACTAGTGTCTATAAAACCGTGTTAAGTGTGGCTTCTGGCCGGCAGATGGCGCTAGTGTCTGTAAATTCGTGTCAAGTTTGGCGTCTGGCCGGCAGAGGGCGCTAGTGTCTATAAAACCGTGTTTAGTTTTTCTTCTGGCCGGTAGGATATAAGAACTTGTCGAGGTGTAACATATAAAAGTTGTATGAAATAGTAATAACATCGAAAAAAAAAAACCGTGTCAAGTTTGGCGCCTGGCCGGCAGAGGGCGCTAGTGTCTATAAAACCGTGTTAAGTGTGGCTTCTGGCCGGCAGGTGGCGCTAGTGTCTGTAAATTCGTGTCAAGTTTGGCGTCTGGCCGGTAGAGGGCACTAGTGTCTATAAAACCGTGTTAAGTGTGGCTTCTGGCCGGCAGAGGGCGCTAGTGTCTGTAAATTCGTGTCAAGTTTGGCGCCTGGCCGGCAGAGGGCGCTAGTGTCTATAAAACCGTGTTAAGTGTGGCTTCTGGCCGGCAGGTGGCGCTAGTGTCTGTGAATTCGTGCAAGTTTGGCGCCTGGCCGGCAGAGGGCGCTAGTGTCTATAAAACCGTGTTAAGTGTGGCTTCTGGCCGGCAGGTGGCGCTAGTGTCTGTAAATTCGTGTCAAGTTTGGCGTCTGGCCGGCAGAGGGCGCTAGTGTCTATAAAACCGTGTTTAGTTTGTCTTCTGGCCGGCAGAGGGCGCTAGTGTCTGTAAATTCGTGTCAAGTTTGGCGTCTGGCTGGCAGAGGGCGCTAGTGTCTATAAAACCGTGTTTAGTTTGTCTTCTGGCCGGCAGGTGGCGCTAGTGTGTATAAAACCGTGTTAAGCGTGGCTTCTGGCCGGCAGAGGGCGCTAGTGTCTATAAAACCGTGTTTAGTTTGTCTTCTTGCCGGCAGGTGGCGCTAGTGTCTATAAAACCGTGTTTAGTTTTTCTTCTGGCCGGTAGGATATAAGAACTTGTCGAGGTGTAACATATAAAAGTTGTATGAAATAGTAATAACATCGAAAAAAAAAACCGTGTCAAGTTTGGCGCCTGGCCGGCAGAGGGCGCTAGTGTCTATAAAACCGTGTTAAGTGTGGCTTCTGGCCGGCAGGTGGCGCTAGTGTCTATGAAACCGTGTTTAGTTTGTCTTCTGGCCGGCAGAGGGCGCTAGTGTCTATAAAACCGTGTTAAGTGTGGCTTCTGGCCGGCAGGTGGCGCTAGTGTCTGTGAATTCGTGCAAGTTTGGCGCCTGGCCGGCAGAGGGCGCTAGTGTCTATAAAACCGTGTTAAGTGTGGCTTCTGGCCAGCAGGTGGCGCTAGTGTCTGTAAATTCGTGTCAAGTTTGGCGTCTGGCCGGCAGAGGGCGCTAGTATCTATAAAACCGTGTTTAGTTTGTCTTCTGGCCGGCAGAGGGCGCTAGTGTCTGTAAATTCGTGTCAAGTTTGGCGTCTGGCTGGCAGAGGGCGCTAGTGTCTATAAAACCGTGTTTAGTTTGTCTTCTGGCCGGCAGGTGGCGCTAGTGTGTATAAAACCGTGTAAAGCGTGGCTTCAGGCCGGCAGAGGGCGCTAGTGTCTATAAAACCGTGTTTAGTTTGTCTTCTTGCCGGCAGGTGGCGCTAGTGTCTATAAAACCGTGTTTAGTTTTTCTTCTGGCCGGTAGGATATAAGAACTTGTCGAGGTGTAACATATAAAAGTTGTATGAAATAGTAATAACATCGAAAAAAAAAAACCGTGTCAAGTTTGGCGCCTGGCCGGCAGAGGGCGCTAGTGTCTATAAAACCGTGTTAAGTGTGGCTTCTGGCCGGCAGGTGGCGCTAGTGTCTGTAAATTCGTGTCAAGTTTGGCGTCTGGCCGGTAGAGGGCACTAGTGTCTATAAAACCGTGTTAAGTGTGGCTTCTGGCCGGCAGAGGGCGCTAGTGTCTGTAAAATCGTGTCAAGTTTGGCGCCTGGCCGGCAGAGGGCGCTAGTGTCTATAAAACCGTGTTTAGTTTGTCTTCTGGCCGGCAGGTGGCGCTAGTGTCTGTAAATTCGTGTTAAGTGTGGCTTCTGGCCGGCAGGTGGCGCTAGTGTCTGTGAATTCGTGCAAGTTTCGCGCCTGGCCGGCAGAGGGCGCTAGTGTCTATAAAACCGTGTTAAGTGTGGCTTCTGGCCGGCAGGTGGCGCTAGTGTCTGTAAATTCGTGTCAAGTTTGGCGTCTGGCCGGCAGAGGGCGCTAGTGTCTATAAAACCGTGTTAAGTGTGGCTTCTGGCCGGCAGGTGGCGCTAGTGTCTGTAAATTCGTGTCAAGTTTGGCGTCTGGCCGGTAGAGGGCACTAGTGTCTATAAAACCGTGTTAAGTGTGGCTTCTGGCCGGCAGGTGGCGCTAGTGTCTGTGAATTCGTGCAAGTTTGGCGCCTGGCCGGCAGAGGGCGCTAGTGTCTATAAAACCGTGTTAAGTGTGGCTTCTGGCCGGCAGGTGGCGCTAGTGTCTGTAAATTCGTGTCAAGTTTGGCGTCTGGCCGGCAGAGGGCGCTAGTGTCTATAAAACCGTGTTTAGTTTGTCTTCTGGCCGGCAGAGGGCGCTAGTGTCTGTAAATTCGTGTCAAGTTTGGCGTCTGGCTGGCAGAGGGCGCTAGTGTCTATAAAACCGTGTTTAGTTTGTCTTCTGGCCGGCAGGTGGCGCTAGTGTGTATAAAACCGTGTTAAGCGTGGCTTCAGGCCGGCAGAGGGCGCTAGTGTCTATAAAACCGTGTTTAGTTTGTCTTCTTGCCGGCAGGTGGCGCTAGTGTCTATAAAACCGTGTTTAGTTTTTCTTCTGGCCGGTAGGATATAAGAACTTGTCGAGGTGTAACATATAAAAGTTGTATGAAATAGTAATAACATCGAAAAAAAAAAACCGTGTCAAGTTTGGCGCCTGGCCGGCAGAGGGCGCTAGTGTCTATAAAACCGTGTTAAGTGTGGCTTCTGGCCGGCAGGTGGCGCTAGTGTCTGTAAATTCGTGTCAAGTTTGGCGTCTGGCCGGTAGAGGGCACTAGTGTCTATAAAACCGTGTTAAGTGTGGCTTCTGGCCGGCAGAGGGCGCTAGTGTCTGTAAATTCGTGTCAAGTTTGGCGCCTGGCCGGCAGAGGGCGCTAGTGTCTATAAAACCGTGTTAAGTGTGGCTTCTGGCCGGCAGGTGGCGCTAGTGTCTGTAAATTCGTGTCAAGTTTGGCGCCTGGCCGGCAGAGGGCGCTAGTGTCTATAAAACCGTGTTTAGTTTGTCTTCTGGCCGGCAGAGGGCGCTAGTGTCTATAAAACCGTGTTAAGTGTGGCTTCTGGCCGGCAGGTGGCGCTAGTGTCTGTGAATTCGTGCAAGTTTGGCGCCTGGCCGGCAGAGGGCGCTAGTGTCTATAAAACCGTGTTAAGTGTGGCTTCTGGCCGGCAGGTGGCGCTAGTGTCTGTAAATTCGTGTCAAGTTTGGCGTCTGGCCGGCAGAGGGCGCTAGTGTCTATAAAACCGTGTTTAGTTTGTCTTCTGGCCGGCAGAGGGCGCTAGTGTCTGTAAATTCGTGTCAAGTTTGGCGTCTGGCTGGCAGAGGGCGCTAGTGTCTATAAAACCGTGTTTAGTTTGTCTTCTGGCCGGCAGGTGGCGCTAGTGTGTATAAAACCGTGTTAAGCGTGGCTTCAGGCCGGCAGAGGGCGCTAGTGTCTATAAAACCGTGTTTAGTTTGTCTTCTTGCCGGCAGGTGGCGCTAGTGTCTATAAAACCGTGTTTAGTTTTTCTTCTGGCCGGTAGGATATAAGAACTTGTCGAGGTGTAACATATAAAAGTTGTATGAAATAGTAATAACATCGAAAAAAAAAAACCGTGTCAAGTTTGGCGCCTGGCCGGCAGAGGGCGCTAGTGTCTATAAAACCGTGTTAAGTGTGGCTTCTGGCCGGCAGGTGGCGCTAGTGTCTGTAAATTCGTGTCAAGTTTGGCGTCTGGCCGGTAGAGGGCACTAGTGTCTATAAAACCGTGTTAAGTGTGGCTTCTGGCCGGCAGAGGGCGCTAGTGTCTGTAAATTCGTGTCAAGTTTGGCGTCTGGCCGGCAGAGGGCGCTAGTGTCTATAAAACCGTGTTAAGTGTGGCTTCTGGCCGGCAGGTGGCGCTAGTGTCTGTAAATTCGTGTCAAGTTTGGCGCCTGGCCGGCAGAGGGCGCTAGTGTCTATAAAACCGTGTTTAGTTTGTCTTCTGGCCGGCAGAGGGCGCTAGTGTCTATAAAACCGTGTTAAGTGTGGCTTCTGGCCGGCAGGTGGCGCTAGTGTCTGTGAATTCGTGCAAGTTTGGCGCCTGGCCGGCAGAGGGCGCTAGTGTCTATAAAACCGTGTTAAGTGTGGCTTCTGGCCGGCAGGTGGCGCTAGTGTCTGTGAATTCGTGCAAGTTTGGCGCCTGGCCGGCAGAGGGCGCTAGTGTCTATAAAACCGTGTTTAGTTTGTCTTCTGGCCGGCAGAGGGCGCTAGTGTCTGTAAATTCGTGTCAAGTTTGGCGTCTGGCTGGCAGAGGGCGCTAGTGTCTATAAAACCGTGTTTAGTTTGTCTTCTGGCCGGCAGGTGGCGCTAGTGTGTATAAAACCGTGTTAAGCGTGGCTTCAGGCCGGCAGAGGGCGCTAGTGTCTATAAAACCGTGTTTAGTTTGTCTTCTTGCCGGCAGGTGGCGCTAGTGTCTATAAAACCGTGTTTAGTTTTTCTTCTGGCCGGTAGGATATAAGAACTTGTCGAGGTGTAACATATAAAAGTTGTATGAAATAGTAATAACATCGAAAAAAAAAACCGTGTCAAGTTTGGCGCCTGGCCGGCAGAGGGCGCTAGTGTCTATAAAACCGTGTTAAGTGTGGCTTCTGGCCGGCAGGTGGCGCTAGTGTCTATAAAACCGTGTTTAGTTTGTCTTCTGGCCGGCAGAGGGCGCTAGTGTCTATAAAACCGTGTTAAGTGTGGCTTCTGGCCGGCAGGTGGCGCTAGTGTCTGTGAATTCGTGCAAGTTTGGCGCCTGGCCGGCAGAGGGCGCTAGTGTCTATAAAACCGTGTTAAGTGTGGCTTCTGGCCGGCAGGTGGCGCTAGTGTCTGTAAATTCGTGTCAAGTTTGGCGTCTGGCCGGCAGAGGGCGCTAGTATCTATAAAACCGTGTTTAGTTTGTCTTCTGGCCGGCAGAGGGCGCTAGTGTCTGTAAATTCGTGTCAAGTTTGGCGTCTGGCTGGCAGAGGGCGCTAGTGTCTATAAAACCGTGTTTAGTTTGTCTTCTGGCCGGCAGGTGGCGCTAGTGTGTATAAAACCGTGTTAAGCGTGGCTTCAGGCCGGCAGAGGGCGCTAGTGTCTATAAAACCGTGTTTAGTTTGTCTTCTTGCCGGCAGGTGGCGCTAGTGTCTATAAAACCGTGTTTAGTTTTTCTTCTGGCCGGTAGGATATAAGAACTTGTCGAGGTGTAACATATAAAAGTTGTATGAAATAGTAATAACATCGAAAAAAAAAAACCGTGTCAAGTTTGGCGCCTGGCCGGCAGAGGGCGCTAGTGTCTATAAAACCGTGTTAAGTGTGGCTTCTGGCCGGCAGGTGGCGCTAGTGTCTGTAAATTCGTGTCAAGTTTGGCGTCTGGCCGGTAGAGGGCACTAGTGTCTATAAAACCGTGTTAAGTGTGGCTTCTGGCCGGCAGAGGGCGCTAGTGTCTGTAAATTCGTGTCAAGTTTGGCGCCTGGCCGGCAGAGGGCGCTAGTGTCTATAAAACCGTGTTTAGTTTGTCTTCTGGCCGGCAGGTGGCGCTAGTGTCTGTAAATTCGTGTTAAGTGTGGCTTCTGGCCGGCAGGTGGCGCTAGTGTCTGTGAATTCGTGCAAGTTTCGCGCCTGGCCGGCAGAGGGCGCTAGTGTCTATAAAACCGTGTTAAGTGTGGCTTCTGGCCGGCAGGTGGCGCTAGTGTCTGTAAATTCGTGTCAAGTTTGGCGTCTGGCCGGCAGAGGGCGCTAGTGTCTATAAAACCGTGTTAAGTGTGGCTTCTGGCCGGCAGGTGGCGCTAGTGTCTGTAAATTCGTGTCAAGTTTGGCGTCTGGCCGGTAGAGGGCACTAGTGTCTATAAAACCGTGTTAAGTGTGGCTTCTGGCCGGCAGGTGGCGCTAGTGTCTGTGAATTCGTGCAAGTTTGGCGCCTGGCCGGCAGAGGGCGCTAGTGTCTATAAAACCGTGTTAAGTGTGGCTTCTGGCCGGCAGGTGGCGCTAGTGTCTGTAAATTCGTGTCAAGTTTGGCGTCTGGCCGGCAGAGGGCGCTAGTGTCTATAAAACCGTGTTTAGTTTGTCTTCTGGCCGGCAGAGGGCGCTAGTGTCTGTAAATTCGTGTCAAGTTTGGCGTCTGGCTGGCAGAGGGCGCTAGTGTCTATAAAACCGTGTTTAGTTTGTCTTCTGGCCGGCAGGTGGCGCTAGTGTGTATAAAACCGTGTTAAGCGTGGCTTCAGGCCGGCAGAGGGCGCTAGTGTCTATAAAACCGTGTTTAGTTTGTCTTCTTGCCGGCAGGTGGCGCTAGTGTCTATAAAACCGTGTTTAGTTTTTCTTCTGGCCGGTAGGATATAAGAACTTGTCGAGGTGTAACATATAAAAGTTGTATGAAATAGTAATAACATCGAAAAAAAAAAACCGTGTCAAGTTTGGCGCCTGGCCGGCAGAGGGCGCTAGTGTCTATAAAACCGTGTTAAGTGTGGCTTCTGGCCGGCAGGTGGCGCTAGTGTCTGTAAATTCGTGTCAAGTTTGGCGTCTGGCCGGTAGAGGGCACTAGTGTCTATAAAACCGTGTTAAGTGTGGCTTCTGGCCGGCAGAGGGCGCTAGTGTCTGTAAATTCGTGCAAGTTTGGCGCCTGGCCGGCAGAGGGCGCTAGTGTCTATAAAACCGTGTTAAGTGTGGCTTCTGGCCGGCAGGTGGCGCTAGTGTCTGTAAATTCGTGTCAAGTTTGGCGCCTGGCCGGCAGAGGGCGCTAGTGTCTATAAAACCGTGTTTAGTTTGTCTTCTGGCCGGCAGGTGGCGCTAGTGTCTATAAAACCGTGTTAAGTGTGGCTTCTGGCCGGCAGGTGGCGCTAGTGTCTGTGAATTCGTGCAAGTTTGGCGCCTGGCCGGCAGAGGGCGCTAGTGTCTATAAAACCGTGTTAAGTGTGGCTTCTGGCCGGCAGGTGGCGCTAGTGTCTGTAAATTCGTGTCAAGTTTGGCGTCTGGCCGGCAGAGGGCGCTAGTGTCTATAAAACCGTGTTTAGTTTGTCTTCTGGCCGGCAGAGGGCGCTAGTGTCTGTAAATTCGTGTCAAGTTTGGCGTCTGGCTGGCAGAGGGCGCTAGTGTCTATAAAACCGTGTTTAGTTTGTCTTCTGGCCGGCAGGTGGCGCTAGTGTGTATAAAACCGTGTTAAGCGTGGCTTCAGGCCGGCAGAGGGCGCTAGTGTCTCTAAAACCGTGTTTAGTTTGTCTTCTTGCCGGCAGGTGGCGCTAGTGTCTATAAAACCGTGTTTAGTTTTTCTTCTGGCCGGTAGGATATAAGAACTTGTCGAGGTGTAACATATAAAAGTTGTATGAAATAGTAATAACATCGAAAAAAAAAAACCGTGTCAAGTTTGGCGCCTGGCCGGCAGAGGGCGCTAGTGTCTATAAAACCGTGTTAAGTGTGGCTTCTGGCCGGCAGGTGGCGCTAGTGTCTATAAAACCGTGTTTAGTTTGTCTTCTGGCCGGCAGAGGGCGCTAGTGTCTATAAAACCGTGTTAAGTGTGGCTTCTGGCCGGCAGGTGGCGCTAGTGTCTGTGAATTCGTGCAAGTTTGGCGCCTGGCCGGCAGAGGGCGCTAGTGTCTATAAAACCGTGTTAAGTGTGGCTTCTGGCCGGCAGGTGGCGCTAGTGTCTGTAAATTCGTGTCAAGTTTGGCGTCTGGCCGGCAGAGGGCGCTAGTGTCTATAAAACCGTGTTTAGTTTGTCTTCTGGCCGGCAGAGGGCGCTAGTGTCTGTAAATTCGTGTCAAGTTTGGCGTCTGGCTGGCAGAGGGCGCTAGTGTCTATAAAACCGTGTTTAGTTTGTCTTCTGGCCGGCAGGTGGCGCTAGTGTGTATAAAACCGTGTTAAGCGTGGCTTCAGGCCGGCAGAGGGCGCTAGTGTCTATAAAACCGTGTTTAGTTTGTCTTCTTGCCGGCAGGTGGCGCTAGTGTCTATAAAACCGTGTTTAGTTTTTCTTCTGGCCGGTAGGATATAAGAACTTGTCGAGGTGTAACATATAAAAGTTGTATGAAATAGTAATAACATCGAAAAAAAAAAACCGTGTCAAGTTTGGCGCCTGGCCGGCAGAGGGCGCTAGTGTCTATAAAACCGTGTTAAGTGTGGCTTCTGGCCGGCAGGTGGCGCTAGTGTCTGTAAATTCGTGTCAAGTTTGGCGTCTGGCCGGTAGAGGGCACTAGTGTCTATAAAACCGTGTTAAGTGTGGCTTCTGGCCGGCAGAGGGCGCTAGTGTCTGTAAATTCGTGTCAAGTTTGGCGCCTGGCCGGCAGAGGGCGCTAGTGTCTATAAAACCGTGTTAAGTGTGGCTTCTGGCCGGCAGGTGGCGCTAGTGTCTGTAAATTCGTGTCAAGTTTGGCGCCTGGCCGGCAGAGGGCGCTAGTGTCTATAAAACCGTGTTTAGTTTGTCTTCTGGCCGGCAGAGGGCGCTAGTGTCTATAAAACCGTGTTAAGTGTGGCTTCTGGCCGGCAGGTGGCGCTAGTGTCTGTGAATTCGTGCAAGTTTGGCGCCTGGCCGGCAGAGGGCGCTAGTGTCTATAAAACCGTGTTAAGTGTGGCTTCTGGCCGGCAGGTGGCGCTAGTGTCTGTAAATTCGTGTCAAGTTTGGCGTCTGGCCGGCAGAGGGCGCTAGTGTCTATAAAACCGTGTTTAGTTTGTCTTCTGGCCGGCAGAGGGCGCTAGTGTCTGTAAATTCGTGTCAAGTTTGGCGTCTGGCTGGCAGAGGGCGCTAGTGTCTATAAAACCGTGTTTAGTTTGTCTTCTGGCCGGCAGGTGGCGCTAGTGTGTATAAAACCGTGTTAAGCGTGGCTTCAGGCCGGCAGAGGGCGCTAGTGTCTATAAAACCGTGTTTAGTTTGTCTTCTTGCCGGCAGGTGGCGCTAGTGTCTATAAAACCGTGTTTAGTTTTTCTTCTGGCCGGTAGGATATAAGAACTTGTCGAGGTGTAACATATAAAAGTTGTATGAAATAGTAATAACATCGAAAAAAAAAAACCGTGTCAAGTTTGGCGCCTGGCCGGCAGAGGGCGCTAGTGTCTATAAAACCGTGTTAAGTGTGGCTTCTGGCCGGCAGGTGGCGCTAGTGTCTGTAAATTCGTGTCAAGTTTGGCGTCTGGCCGGTAGAGGGCACTAGTGTCTATAAAACCGTGTTAAGTGTGGCTTCTGGCCGGCAGAGGGCGCTAGTGTCTGTAAATTCGTGTCAAGTTTGGCGTCTGGCCGGCAGAGGGCGCTAGTGTCTATAAAACCGTGTTAAGTGTGGCTTCTGGCCGGCAGGTGGCGCTAGTGTCTGTAAATTCGTGTCAAGTTTGGCGCCTGGCCGGCAGAGGGCGCTAGTGTCTATAAAACCGTGTTTAGTTTGTCTTCTGGCCGGCAGAGGGCGCTAGTGTCTATAAAACCGTGTTAAGTGTGGCTTCTGGCCGGCAGGTGGCGCTAGTGTCTGTGAATTCGTGCAAGTTTGGCGCCTGGCCGGCAGAGGGCGCTAGTGTCTATAAAACCGTGTTAAGTGTGGCTTCTGGCCGGCAGGTGGCGCTAGTGTCTGTGAATTCGTGCAAGTTTGGCGCCTGGCCGGCAGAGGGCGCTAGTGTCTATAAAACCGTGTTTAGTTTGTCTTCTGGCCGGCAGAGGGCGCTAGTGTCTGTAAATTCGTGTCAAGTTTGGCGTCTGGCTGGCAGAGGGCGCTAGTGTCTATAAAACCGTGTTTAGTTTGTCTTCTGGCCGGCAGGTGGCGCTAGTGTGTATAAAACCGTGTTAAGCGTGGCTTCAGGCCGGCAGAGGGCGCTAGTGTCTATAAAACCGTGTTTAGTTTGTCTTCTTGCCGGCAGGTGGCGCTAGTGTCTATAAAACCGTGTTTAGTTTTTCTTCTGGCCGGTAGGATATAAGAACTTGTCGAGGTGTAACATATAAAAGTTGTATGAAATAGTAATAACATCGAAAAAAAAAAACCGTGTCAAGTTTGGCGCCTGGCCGGCAGAGGGCGCTAGTGTCTATAAAACCGTGTTAAGTGTGGCTTCTGGCCGGCAGGTGGCGCTAGTGTCTATAAAACCGTGTTTAGTTTGTCTTCTGGCCGGCAGAGGGCGCTAGTGTCTATAAAACCGTGTTAAGTGTGGCTTCTGGCCGGCAGGTGGCGCTAGTGTCTGTGAATTCGTGCAAGTTTGGCGCCTGGCCGGCAGAGGGCGCTAGTGTCTATAAAACCGTGTTAAGTGTGGCTTCTGGCCGGCAGGTGGCGCTAGTGTCTGTAAATTCGTGTCAAGTTTGGCGTCTGGCCGGCAGAGGGCGCTAGTATCTATAAAACCGTGTTTAGTTTGTCTTCTGGCCGGCAGAGGGCGCTAGTGTCTGTAAATTCGTGTCAAGTTTGGCGTCTGGCTGGCAGAGGGCGCTAGTGTCTATAAAACCGTGTTTAGTTTGTCTTCTGGCCGGCAGGTGGCGCTAGTGTGTATAAAACCGTGTTAAGCGTGGCTTCAGGCCGGCAGAGGGCGCTAGTGTCTATAAAACCGTGTTTAGTTTGTCTTCTTGCCGGCAGGTGGCGCTAGTGTCTATAAAACCGTGTTTAGTTTTTCTTCTGGCCGGTAGGATATAAGAACTTGTCGAGGTGTAACATATAAAAGTTGTATGAAATAGTAATAACATCGAAAAAAAAAAACCGTGTCAAGTTTGGCGCCTGGCCGGCAGAGGGCGCTAGTGTCTATAAAACCGTGTTAAGTGTGGCTTCTGGCCGGCAGGTGGCGCTAGTGTCTGTAAATTCGTGTCAAGTTTGGCGTCTGGCCGGTAGAGGGCACTAGTGTCTATAAAACCGTGTTAAGTGTGGCTTCTGGCCGGCAGAGGGCGCTAGTGTCTGTAAATTCGTGCAAGTTTGGCGCCTGGCCGGCAGAGGGCGCTAGTGTCTATAAAACCGTGTTAAGTGTGGCTTCTGGCCGGCAGGTGGCGCTAGTGTCTGTAAATTCGTGTCAAGTTTGGCGCCTGGCCGGCAGAGGGCGCTAGTGTCTATAAAACCGTGTTTAGTTTGTCTTCTGGCCGGCAGGTGGCGCTAGTGTCTATAAAACCGTGTTAAGTGTGGCTTCTGGCCGGCAGGTGGCGCTAGTGTCTGTGAATTCGTGCAAGTTTGGCGCCTGGCCGGCAGAGGGCGCTAGTGTCTATAAAACCGTGTTAAGTGTGGCTTCTGGCCGGCAGGTGGCGCTAGTGTCTGTAAATTCGTGTCAAGTTTGGCGTCTGGCCGGCAGAGGGCGCTAGTGTCTATAAAACCGTGTTTAGTTTGTCTTCTGGCCGGCAGAGGGCGCTAGTGTCTGTAAATTCGTGTCAAGTTTGGCGTCTGGCTGGCAGAGGGCGCTAGTGTCTATAAAACCGTGTTTAGTTTGTCTTCTGGCCGGCAGGTGGCGCTAGTGTGTATAAAACCGTGTTAAGCGTGGCTTCAGGCCGGCAGAGGGCGCTAGTGTCTCTAAAACCGTGTTTAGTTTGTCTTCTTGCCGGCAGGTGGCGCTAGTGTCTATAAAACCGTGTTTAGTTTTTCTTCTGGCCGGTAGGATATAAGAATGTCTGTAAATTCGTGTCAAGTTTGGCGTCTGGCTGGCAGAGGGCGCTAGTGTCTATAAAACCGTGTTTAGTTTGTCTTCTGGCCGGCAGGTGGCGCTAGTGTGTATAAAACCGTGTTAAGCGTGGCTTCAGGCCGGCAGAGGGCGCTAGTGTCTATAAAACCGTGTTTAGTTTGTCTTCTTGCCGGCAGGTGGCGCTAGTGTCTATAAAACCGTGTTTAGTTTTTCTTCTGGCCGGTAGGATATAAGAACTTGTCGAGGTGTAACATATAAAAGTTGTATGAAATAGTAATAACATCGAAAAAAAAAAACCGTGTCAAGTTTGGCGCCTGGCCGGCAGAGGGCGCTAGTGTCTATAAAACCGTGTTAAGTGTGGCTTCTGGCCGGCAGGTGGCGCTAGTGTCTATAAAACCGTGTTTAGTTTGTCTTCTGGCCGGCAGAGGGCGCTAGTGTCTATAAAACCGTGTTAAGTGTGGCTTCTGGCCGGCAGGTGGCGCTAGTGTCTGTGAATTCGTGCAAGTTTGGCGCCTGGCCGGCAGAGGGCGCTAGTGTCTATAAAACCGTGTTAAGTGTGGCTTCTGGCCGGCAGGTGGCGCTAGTGTCTGTAAATTCGTGTCAAGTTTGGCGCCTGGCCGGCAGAGGGCGCTAGTGTCTATAAAACCGTGTTTAGTTTGTCTTCTGGCCGGCAGAGGGCGCTAGTGTCTATAAAACCGTGTTAAGTGTGGCTTCTGGCCGGCAGGTGGCGCTAGTGTCTGTGAATTCGTGCAAGTTTGGCGCCTGGCCGGCAGAGGGCGCTAGTGTCTATAAAACCGTGTTTAGTTTGTCTTCTGGCCGGCAGAGGGCGCTAGTGTCTGTAAATTCGTGTCAAGTTTGGCGTCTGGCTGGCAGAGGGCGCTAGTGTCTATAAAACCGTGTTTAGTTTGTCTTCTGGCCGGCAGGTGGCGCTAGTGTGTATAAAACCGTGTTAAGCGTGGCTTCAGGCCGGCAGAGGGCGCTAGTGTCTATAAAACCGTGTTTAGTTTGTCTTCTTGCCGGCAGGTGGCGCTAGTGTCTATAAAACCGTGTTTAGTTTTTCTTCTGGCCGGTAGGATATAAGAACTTGTCGAGGTGTAACATATAAAAGTTGTATGAAATAGTAATAACATCGAAAAAAAAAAACCGTGTCAAGTTTGGCGCCTGGCCGGCAGAGGGCGCTAGTGTCTATAAAACCGTGTTAAGTGTGGCTTCTGGCCGGCAGGTGGCGCTAGTGTCTGTAAATTCGTGTCAAGTTTGGCGTCTGGCCGGTAGAGGGCGCTAGTGTCTATAAAACCGTGTTAAGTGTGGCTTCTGGCCGGCAGGTGGCGCTAGTGTCTGTGAATTCGTGCAAGTTTGGCGCCTGGCCGGCAGAGGGCGCTAGTGTCTATAAAACCGTGTTAAGTGTGGCTTCTGGCCGGCAGGTGGCGCTAGTGTCTGTAAATTCGTGTCAAGTTTGGCGTCTGGCCGGTAGAGGGCACTAGTGTCTATAAAACCGTGTTAAGTGTGGCTTCTGGCCGGCAGAGGGCGCTAGTGTCTGTAAATTCGTGTCAAGTTTGGCGCCTGGCCGGCAGAGGGCGCTAGTGTCTATAAAACCGTGTTTAGTTTGTCTTCTGGCCGGCAGGTGGCGCTAGTGTCTGTAAATTCGTGTCAAGTTTGGCGTCTGGCCGACAGAGGGCGCTAGTGTATTATGAAGTATGAAGTATGAAGTATTATGAAATTAGATCGCTCTCTATCTAGGAACTTGATGAAAAAAATGAATTGTGAAAATTCAATGGATATAGATGTT
>NW_026614292.1:25000-70000 GCF_026230105.1 Diorhabda sublineata | reverse complement strand
ATCACAAAAAAAAAACGTGTGTTTAATCACATTATATGAAATATAACATTATTTGTTTTTATTTATAGAGGCGGCAGAGCAAGTTATACATATATATATATATATATATATATATATATATATATATATATAAATTCATATATTTTGTCGATACAGTATAAATGATATAAAAAAAAACACTGGTCAGACGTCCAGTCTTCGAAACTTTATTATTTCTCTCGGACACGACGACCGCGTTATCATTTTAAATATATATAATATATACACTTATTTATCGACTATATATACGTAAATATAACTCTACCAAACAAATTTTATGTATTTCATATAAAAATACACACGATCAATTTATGGTAGTAATAGCGTCGTTGTGTTCAAAAATTGCGCAAATTTTTTCTATAAAAAATTTACGCTGCTTTTCGCATTTTAGGATGCCGCACAAAAAAAAAATACGCACAAGTTTATAGTATGTGCGTGTGTTTTCTTTTAGTGTGCGTTATTGTGTCTCACACATCCAACACGCTTAGTCATTTATTTTTCTATAATAAATTGAAAAATTTTAAATTCTAAGCAGTCTTTTAAATTGATACGACCCTCAGTCAGGAGTGGTCCGGGAACGAGTATCCGAGGACCGCAATGTGCGTTCGAAATGTCGATGTTCATGTGTCCTGCAGTTCACAAGTTGACGCGCAATTAGCTGCGTTCTTCATCGACCCACGAGCCAAGTGAAGTGATTCACCGTTCAGGGTAATCATTTTATTATGTCGTTTTCTCATATTCTATTCGTCGTATTTTTAATATTTGATTATTAAATTAATAATAATATTATAATATTTTATACGCGTATAGAATTATCTAACGACATTTATATAATATATATATATATATATATATATATATATATTATTTATTAAATGGTAATTATATATAAATTTTAGAGAAATTATAATATCGTACTTAAAAATATCCGATAAATTTTAACCGCTGCACATGTTTTATTACAAACGAGGCGCGCATAGACAGATATCTCGCACGATATATTCCTCTTAATTATTACAAGTTTTTTAATCTTGAAAGTTTTATACAAATTTCGACACGGTCGGGCGTAAATCTTCGAACACCTTCGAAATAATACGTGAAATATTATTTCTAAAACGAATTTTTATACATATCGAAAGAATCGACACGTGCTTAAAAGTTTCGTTTAGGTACCCGGATGAAGAAAATGTCTTATCATCTCACATAATCATCATCACATATAATATTGTCGAAATTTTTTTGTATTACCTTCGATCGATAAAAAACTTATGTAATAATAAAAAAACGAAATAAAATTTCTCCATAAAAATACAGAAGACAGACACACACGACGACAACAACAACAACAACAACAACAGACGACGTTTCAATAATCTATATATTTTTCGTTTATTATAATAACGATTCTTTATATTAGAACGTTTTTAGTTAACAAGAAATTTTGTTAATGATCGTTCTGTCAATCGTTAATATATATATATATAATAATAAAAATATATTGTTACTACTATTGTGTCGTCATCGTCGTTCGTCGTCGTCGTCGTCGTCGACTCCTTCTACTAATCTATGATAAAAATTTTTCGTTATTTTTACTGTAAATTTATATATGTAGATATATATTTTATAGACGTATGAAATATATTTATCTTTTTTTTTTTTAAATATTATTCGAAACTTGTTCGAATTTTATAAAAAAAAAAAAAAAAAATTTCAATATATATACATCATATATTTATATCATATATAAATTTTCTTTTGAAGAGTTCGATTATTTTGTAGAAAAGAAAAATTTCTTTCACAATTATATATAATATAATAATACAGACTTGATTTCGTTTTTTTATTTTTTGTTTAAAAACGAACAAATACTCTGTAATGATCCTTCCGCAGGTTCACCTACGGAAACCTTGTTACGACTTTTACTTCCTCTAAATGATCAAGTTTGGTCATCTTTCCGAAGCATCGGCGACGCCGAAACGCCACCGCGCTCAGTCCGAAGACCTCACTAAATCATTCAATCGGTAGTAGCGACGGGCGGTGTGTACAAAGGGCAGGGACGTAATCAACGCGAGCTTATGACTCGCGCTTACTGGGAATTCCTCGTTCATGGGGAACAATTGCAAGCCCCAATCCCTAGCACGAAGGAGGTTCAGCGGGTTACCCGGGCCGCTCGGCCAGGGAGGACACGCTGATTCCTTCAGTGTAGCGCGCGTGCGGCCCAGAACATCTAAGGGCATCACAGACCTGTTATTGCTCAATCTCGTGCGGCTAGAAGCCGCCTGTCCCTCTAAGAAGAATTATTTGTACGCCGACAGTAAAAACCGCGAACGGCAAGAGCCGAAACTCAATACCGACGGGCCTTTGGGATGTCGAAATACGCCTAGTTAGCAGGCTAGAGTCTCGTTCGTTATCGGAATTAACCAGACAAATCGCTCCACCAACTAAGAACGGCCATGCACCACCACCCACCGAATCAAGAAAGAGCTCTCAATCTGTCAATCCTTCCGGTGTCCGGGCCTGGTGAGGTTTCCCGTGTTGAGTCAAATTAAGCCGCAGGCTCCACTCCTGGTGGTGCCCTTCCGTCAATTCCTTTAAGTTTCAGCTTTGCAACCATACTTCCCCCGGAACCCAAAAGCTTTGGTTTCCCGGAAGCTGCCCGCCGAGTCATCGGAGGAACGTCGGCGGATCGCTAGCTGGCATCGTTTATGGTTAGAACTAGGGCGGTATCTGATCGCCTTCGAACCTCTAACTTTCGTTCTTGATCAATGAAAGCGTTTTTGGCAAATGCTTTCGCTTCTGTCCGTCTTGCGACGATCCAAGAATTTCACCTCTAACGTCGCAATACGAATGCCCCCATCCGTTCCTATTAATCATTACCTCGGGGTTCCGAAAACCAACAAAATAGAACCGAGGTCCTATTCCATTATTCCATGCACACAGTATTCAGGCAAAATTTTGTCCTGCTTTAAGCACTCTAATTTGTTCAAAGTAAACGTGCCGGCCCACCTCGACACTCAGTCAAGAGCACCGCGGCGGGATTGAGTTGGGCCGCCCTTGCGAGCTAAGCCCACCGGCAGGACGTCCCACGACACGCCAGTTGACACCGCGTACGATGAACCAGCGGCGTGGGACACAGATTCGACTACGAGCTTTTTAACCGCAACAACTTTAATATACGCTATTGGAGCTGGAATTACCGCGGCTGCTGGCACCAGACTTGCCCTCCAATTGATCCTCGTTAAAGGGTTTAGAGTGTACTCATTCCGATTACGGGGCCTCGGATGAGTCCCGTATCGTTATTTTTCGTCACTACCTCCCCGTGCCGGGAGTGGGTAATTTGCGCGCCTGCTGCCTTCCTTGGATGTGGTAGCCGTTTCTCAGGCTCCCTCTCCGGAATCGAACCCTGATTCCCCGTTACCCGTTACAACCATGGTAGGCGCAGAACCTACCATCGACAGTTGATAAGGCAGACATTTGAAAGATGCGTCGCCGGTGCGAGACCGTGCGATCAGCGAAAAGTTATTCAGAGTCACCAAATTGTACGATGACGAGCAAGCCCGCCACCGATTGGTTTTGATCTAATAAAAGCGCTCCTTCCGTCTCCGGTCGGAACTCTGTTTGCATGTATTAGCTCTAGAATTACCACAGTTATCCAAGTAAATGTGGGTACGATCTAAGGAACCATAACTGATTTAATGAGCCTTTCGCGGTTTCACCTTAATTTGGCTTGTACTGAGACATGCATGGCTTAATCTTTGAGACAAGCATATGACTACTGGCAGGATCAACCAGGGAACTACTATTTGTGTATTTTATATATAATAAAACTATTATCGAAAAAGTTTTAATAACAATATCCACCACATAATGTGAGGATGAGAATTATGATGACGTTTTTTCATATTACATATATTTTATATTTATACACATAATATTTTATATTCATCTATATTCTCGTATATAATAAACACATTGTTATTTACTTTTTCGTTTGCGTGGTGTTTGCTGCGCTTATTATTGAAAATATATAATTTTCGGCGCCACGCTTTATATATTATAATATATTTTTCTTATATTTCATAAAATTTTCACCGAATCGACTATAAATTTATCTAAAATTTAATCGAAATGATATTTTAAATAAGATATAATTACGTCGACCGGAATAGAATTTCGACATTATCTCTACCCTTCGCTAGATTGTAAGCGACATGGTTTACAATTAGATAATAATGAACGAAATTTTTATTCTCGCTCGGAATAATGAGAGTTATCGCAATTTTGTGTAATAATATAAATGTTATATTATTATATATATTTTTATAGACGATCGCATATGAATCGCTCGCGGTAAAACGCTAGCTAAATTCGCGATCTCGCAATATATAATTTAATTTGTGGATATATTGATATAATATCTAAAAAGGGAACCGCTAGCAATATACGATAATATATTGGAGGAGAACGGGGACCCTTTCAGAAAACTATATAATCCACTATAATGTGGAATGACCGATACAACGTCTTTACGTAAATTATAACGAGTTCATTAAAATTTAACGAGACGTCAACTTCGATACACCACACATATATGTGCGCTGTACAACGGTACGCTTTCTACATTAACATTAATAAAGATGTATAGTGAAAATATATAAAAGATGTATTATGAATATTAAAAAGAAGTATTATGAAACTTCATACCGTCCGAGACGTAAAAGTGTTATGGAAAATATTAACAATAACGGAAAAAAAGTATTATGAAATTAGATTGCCGCTCGATGTACGAACGTACGAGATGTATTATATAAAAGTTGTATGAAAATAGTGATAATAATGAAAAACAAGTAGTATGAAATTATATTCCGCTCGACTTAGGAACTTGTCGAAAAAGATGAATTGTGAAAGTTGAATGGAGTTGTTTTTTATGTAGGAGCCGTTCGAGGTATATAATATAAAAGTGCTATGAAAATATTAACAATAACGGAAAAAAGTATTATGAAATTAGATCGCCGCTCGATGTATGAACGTCCGAGATGTATTATATAAAAGTTGTATTAAATTAGTGATAATAATGAAAAACAAGTAGTATGAAATTATATTCCGCTCGATATAAGAACTTGTCGAAAAAGATGAATTGCGAAAATTGAATGGAGATGTTTTGTATGTAGGAGCCGTTCGAGGTATATTATATAAAAGTGTTATGGAAAATATTAACAATAACGGAAAAAATGTATTATGAAATTAGATCGCCGCTCGATGAACGAACGTACGAGATGTATTATATAAAAGTTGTATGAAAATAGTAATAATTATGAAAAACAAGTATTATGAAATGAGATTTTCCCTAAATATATGAACTTGTCGAAAAAGATGAATTGTGAAAGTTGAATGGAGATGTTTTGTATGTAGGAACCGTTCGAGGTATATTATATAAAAGTGTTATGGAAAATATTGACAATAACGGAAAAAATGTATTATGAAATTAGATCGCCGCTCGATGAACGAACGTACGAGATGTATTATATAAAAGTTGTATGAAAATAGTAATAATTATGAAAAACAAGTATTATGAAATGAGATTTTCCCTAAATATATGAACTTGTCGAAAAAGATGAATTGTGAAAGTTGAATGGAGATGTTTTGTATGTAGGAACCGTTCGAGGTATATTATATAAAAGTGTTATGGAAAATATTAACAATAACGGAAAAAATGTATTATGAAATTAGATCGCCGCTCGATGAACGAACGTACGAGATGTATTATATAAAAGTTGTATGAAAATAGTAATAATTATGAAAAACAAGTATTATGAAATGAGATTTTCCCTAAATATATGAACTTGTCGAAAAAGATGAATTGTGAAAGTTGAATGGAGATGTTTTGTATGTAGGAGCCGTTCGAGGTATATTATATAAAAGTGCTATGAAAATATTAACAATAACGGAAAAAAGTATTATGAAATTAGATCGCCGCTCGATGTATGAACGTCCGAGATGTATTATATAAAAGTTGTATTAAATTAGTGATAATAATGAAAAACAAGTAGTATGAAATTATATTCCGCTCGACTTAGGAACTTGTCGAAAAAGATGAATTGTGAAAGTTGAATGGAGTTGTTTTTTATGTAGGAGCCGTTCGAGGTATATAATATAAAAGTGCTATGAAAATATTAACAATAACGGAAAAAAGTATTATGAAATTAGATCGCCGCTCGATGTATGAACGTCCGAGATGTATTATATAAAAGTTGTATTAAATTAGTGATAATAATGAAAAACAAGTAGTATGAAATTATATTCCGCTCGATATAAGAACTTGTCGAAAAAGATGAATTGCGAAAATTGAATGGAGATGTTTTGTATGTAGGAGCCGTTCGAGGTATATTATATAAAAGTGTTATGAAAAGTATTAACAATAAGGGAAAACAGTATTATGAAATTAGATGACCGCTCGATGTATGAACGTCCGAGGTGCATTATATAAAAGTTGTATAAAATTAGTGATAATAATAAAAAACAATTATTGTGAAATTTTATTCCGCTCGACTTAGGAACTTGTCGAAAAAGATGAATTGCGAAAATTGAAAGTTTGGCGCCTGGCCGGCAGAGGGCGCTAGTGTCTATAAAACCGTGTTAAGTTTGTCTTCTGGCCGGCAGGTGGCGCTAGTGTCTATAAAACCGTGTCAAGTTTGGCGCCTGGCCGGCAGAGGGCGCTAGTGTCTATAAAACCGTGTTAAGTGTGGCTTCTGGCCGGCAGGTGGCGCTAGTGTCTGTAAATTCGTGTCAAGTTTGGCGTCTGGCCGGTAGAGGGCACTAGTGTCTATAAAACCGTGTTAAGTGTGGCTTCTGGCCGGCAGATGGCGCTAGTGTCTGTAAATTCGTGTCAAGTTTGGCGTCTGGCCGGCAGAGGGCGCTAGTGTCTATAAAACCGTGTTTAGTTTTTCTTCTGGCCGGTAGGATATAAGAACTTGTCGAGGTGTAACATATAAAAGTTGTATGAAATAGTAATAACATCGAAAAAAAAAAACCGTGTCAAGTTTGGCGCCTGGCCGGCAGAGGGCGCTAGTGTCTATAAAACCGTGTTAAGTGTGGCTTCTGGCCGGCAGGTGGCGCTAGTGTCTGTAAATTCGTGTCAAGTTTGGCGTCTGGCCGGTAGAGGGCACTAGTGTCTATAAAACCGTGTTAAGTGTGGCTTCTGGCCGGCAGAGGGCGCTAGTGTCTGTAAATTCGTGTCAAGTTTGGCGCCTGGCCGGCAGAGGGCGCTAGTGTCTATAAAACCGTGTTAAGTGTGGCTTCTGGCCGGCAGGTGGCGCTAGTGTCTGTGAATTCGTGCAAGTTTGGCGCCTGGCCGGCAGAGGGCGCTAGTGTCTATAAAACCGTGTTAAGTTTGTCTTCTGGCCGGCAGGTGGCGCTAGTGTCTATAAAACCGTGTCAAGTTTGGCGCCTGGCCGGCAGAGGGCGCTAGTGTCTATAAAACCGTGTTAAGTGTGGCTTCTGGCCGGCAGGTGGCGCTAGTGTCTGTAAATTCGTGTCAAGTTTGGCGTCTGGCCGGCAGAGGGCGCTAGTGTCTATAAAACCGTGTTTAGTTTGTCTTCTGGCCGGCAGAGGGCGCTAGTGTCTGTAAATTCGTGTCAAGTTTGGCGTCTGGCTGGCAGAGGGCGCTAGTGTCTATAAAACCGTGTTTAGTTTGTCTTCTGGCCGGCAGGTGGCGCTAGTGTGTATAAAACCGTGTTAAGCGTGGCTTCAGGCCGGCAGAGGGCGCTAGTGTCTATAAAACCGTGTTTAGTTTGTCTTCTTGCCGGCAGGTGGCGCTAGTGTCTATAAAACCGTGTTTAGTTTTTCTTCTGGCCGGTAGGATATAAGAACTTGTCGAGGTGTAACATATAAAAGTTGTATGAAATAGTAATAACATCGAAAAAAAAAAACCGTGTCAAGTTTGGCGCCTGGCCGGCAGAGGGCGCTAGTGTCTATAAAACCGTGTTAAGTGTGGCTTCTGGCCGGCAGGTGGCGCTAGTGTCTGTAAATTCGTGTCAAGTTTGGCGTCTGGCCGGCAGAGGGCGCTAGTGTCTATAAAACCGTGTTTAGTTTGTCTTCTGGCCGGCAGAGGGCGCTAGTGTCTGTAAATTCGTGTCAAGTTTGGCGTCTGGCTGGCAGAGGGCGCTAGTGTCTATAAAACCGTGTTTAGTTTGTCTTCTGGCCGGCAGGTGGCGCTAGTGTGTATAAAACCGTGTTAAGCGTGGCTTCAGGCCGGCAGAGGGCGCTAGTGTCTATAAAACCGTGTTTAGTTTGTCTTCTTGCCGGCAGGTGGCGCTAGTGTCTATAAAACCGTGTTTAGTTTTTCTTCTGGCCGGTAGGATATAAGAACTTGTCGAGGTGTAACATATAAAAGTTGTATGAAATAGTAATAACATCGAAAAAAAAAAACCGTGTCAAGTTTGGCGCCTGGCCGGCAGAGGGCGCTAGTGTCTATAAAACCGTGTTAAGTGTGGCTTCTGGCCGGCAGGTGGCGCTAGTGTCTGTAAATTCGTGTCAAGTTTGGCGTCTGGCCGGCAGAGGGCGCTAGTGTCTATAAAACCGTGTTAAGTGTGGCTTCTGGCCGGCAGGTGGCGCTAGTGTCTGTAAATTCGTGTCAAGTTTGGCGCCTGGCCGGCAGAGGGCGCTAGTGTCTATAAAACCGTGTTTAGTTTGTCTTCTGGCCGGCAGAGGGCGCTAGTGTCTATAAAACCGTGTTAAGTGTGGCTTCTGGCCGGCAGGTGGCGCTAGTGTCTGTGAATTCGTGCAAGTTTGGCGCCTGGCCGGCAGAGGGCGCTAGTGTCTATAAAACCGTGTTAAGTGTGGCTTCTGGCCGGCAGGTGGCGCTAGTGTCTGTAAATTCGTGTCAAGTTTGGCGTCTGGCCGGCAGAGGGCGCTAGTGTCTATAAAACCGTGTTTAGTTTGTCTTCTGGCCGGCAGAGGGCGCTAGTGTCTGTAAATTCGTGTCAAGTTTGGCGTCTGGCTGGCAGAGGGCGCTAGTGTCTATAAAACCGTGTTTAGTTTGTCTTCTGGCCGGCAGGTGGCGCTAGTGTCTATAAAACCGTGTTTAGTTTGTCTTCTGGCCGGCAGGTGGCGCTAGTGTCTGTGAATTCGTGCAAGTTTGGCGCCTGGCCGGCAGAGGGCGCTAGTGTCTATAAAACCGTGTTAAGTGTGGCTTCTGGCCGGCAGGTGGCGCTAGTGTCTGTAAATTCGTGTCAAGTTTGGCGTCTGGCCGGCAGAGGGCGCTAGTGTCTATAAAACCGTGTTTAGTTTGTCTTCTGGCCGGCAGAGGGCGCTAGTGTCTGTAAATTCGTGTCAAGTTTGGCGCCTGGCCGGCAGAGGGCGCTAGTGTCTATAAAACCGTGTTTAGTTTGTCTTCTGGCCGGCAGAGGGCGCTAGTGTCTATAAAACCGTGTTAAGTGTGGCTTCTGGCCGGCAGGTGGCGCTAGTGTCTGTGAATTCGTGCAAGTTTGGCGCCTGGCCGGCAGAGGGCGCTAGTGTCTATAAAACCGTGTTAAGTGTGGCTTCTGGCCGGCAGGTGGCGCTAGTGTCTGTAAATTCGTGTCAAGTTTGGCGTCTGGCCGGCAGAGGGCGCTAGTGTCTATAAAACCGTGTTTAGTTTGTCTTCTGGCCGGCAGGTGGCGCTAGTGTCTGTAAATTCGTGTCAAGTTTGGCGCCTGGCCGGCAGAGGGCGCTAGTGTCTATAAAACCGTGTTTAGTTTGTCTTCTGGCCGGCAGAGGGCGCTAGTGTCTATAAAACCGTGTTAAGTGTGGCTTCTGGCCGGCAGGTGGCGCTAGTGTCTGTGAATTCGTGCAAGTTTGGCGCCTGGCCGGCAGAGGGCGCTAGTGTCTATAAAACCGTGTTAAGTGTGGCTTCTGGCCGGCAGGTGGCGCTAGTGTCTGTAAATTCGTGTCAAGTTTGGCGTCTGGCCGGCAGAGGGCGCTAGTGTCTATAAAACCGTGTTTAGTTTGTCTTCTGGCCGGCAGAGGGCGCTAGTGTCTGTAAATTCGTGTCAAGTTTGGCGTCTGGCTGGCAGAGGGCGCTAGTGTCTATAAAACCGTGTTTAGTTTGTCTTCTGGCCGGCAGGTGGCGCTAGTGTGTATAAAACCGTGTTAAGCGTGGCTTCAGGCCGGCAGAGGGCGCTAGTGTCTATAAAACCGTGTTTAGTTTGTCTTCTTGCCGGCAGGTGGCGCTAGTGTCTATAAAACCGTGTTTAGTTTTTCTTCTGGCCGGTAGGATATAAGAACTTGTCGAGGTGTAACATATAAAAGTTGTATGAAATAGTAATAACATCGAAAAAAAAAAACCGTGTCAAGTTTGGCGCCTGGCCGGCAGAGGGCGCTAGTGTCTATAAAACCGTGTTAAGTGTGGCTTCTGGCCGGCAGGTGGCGCTAGTGTCTGTAAATTCGTGTCAAGTTTGGCGTCTGGCCGGCAGAGGGCGCTAGTGTCTATAAAACCGTGTTAAGTGTGGCTTCTGGCCGGCAGGTGGCGCTAGTGTCTGTAAATTCGTGTCAAGTTTGGCGCCTGGCCGGCAGAGGGCGCTAGTGTCTATAAAACCGTGTTTAGTTTGTCTTCTGGCCGGCAGAGGGCGCTAGTGTCTATAAAACCGTGTTAAGTGTGGCTTCTGGCCGGCAGGTGGCGCTAGTGTCTGTGAATTCGTGCAAGTTTGGCGTCTGGCTGGCAGAGGGCGCTAGTGTCTATAAAACCGTGTTTAGTTTGTCTTCTGGCCGGCAGGTGGCGCTAGTGTGTATAAAACCGTGTTAAGCGTGGCTTCAGGCCGGCAGAGGGCGCTAGTGTCTATAAAACCGTGTTTAGTTTGTCTTCTTGCCGGCAGGTGGCGCTAGTGTCTATAAAACCGTGTTTAGTTTTTCTTCTGGCCGGTAGGATATAAGAACTTGTCGAGGTGTAACATATAAAAGTTGTATGAAATAGTAATAACATCGAAAAAAAAAAACCGTGTCAAGTTTGGCGCCTGGCCGGCAGAGGGCGCTAGTGTCTATAAAACCGTGTTAAGTGTGGCTTCTGGCCGGCAGAGGGCGCTAGTGTCTATAAAACCGTGTTAAGTGTGGCTTCTGGCCGGCAGGTGGCGCTAGTGTCTGTAAATTCGTGTCAAGTTTGGCGTCTGGCCGGCAGAGGGCGCTAGTGTCTATAAAACCGTGTTTAGTTTGTCTTCTGGCCGGCAGAGGGCGCTAGTGTCTGTAAATTCGTGTCAAGTTTGGCGTCTGGCTGGCAGAGGGCGCTAGTGTCTATAAAACCGTGTTTAGTTTGTCTTCTGGCCGGCAGGTGGCGCTAGTGTGTATAAAACCGTGTTAAGCGTGGCTTCAGGCCGGCAGAGGGCGCTAGTGTCTATAAAACCGTGTTTAGTTTGTCTTCTTGCCGGCAGGTGGCGCTAGTGTCTATAAAACCGTGTTTAGTTTTTCTTCTGGCCGGTAGGATATAAGAACTTGTCGAGGTGTAACATATAAAAGTTGTATGAAATAGTAATAACATCGAAAAAAAAAAACCGTGTCAAGTTTGGCGCCTGGCCGGCAGAGGGCGCTAGTGTCTATAAAACCGTGTTAAGTGTGGCTTCTGGCCGGCAGGTGGCGCTAGTGTCTGTAAATTCGTGTCAAGTTTGGCGTCTGGCCGGTAGAGGGCACTAGTGTCTATAAAACCGTGTTAAGTGTGGCTTCTGGCCGGCAGAGGGCGCTAGTGTCTGTAAATTCGTGTCAAGTTTGGCGCCTGGCCGGCAGAGGGCGCTAGTGTCTATAAAACCGTGTTAAGTGTGGCTTCTGGCCGGCAGGTGGCGCTAGTGTCTGTAAATTCGTGTCAAGTTTGGCGCCTGGCCGGCAGAGGGCGCTAGTGTCTATAAAACCGTGTTTAGTTTGTCTTCTGGCCGGCAGAGGGCGCTAGTGTCTATAAAACCGTGTTAAGTGTGGCTTCTGGCCGGCAGGTGGCGCTAGTGTCTGTGAATTCGTGCAAGTTTGGCGCCTGGCCGGCAGAGGGCGCTAGTGTCTATAAAACCGTGTTAAGTGTGGCTTCTGGCCGGCAGGTGGCGCTAGTGTCTGTAAATTCGTGTCAAGTTTGGCGTCTGGCCGGCAGAGGGCGCTAGTGTCTATAAAACCGTGTTTAGTTTGTCTTCTGGCCGGCAGAGGGCGCTAGTGTCTGTAAATTCGTGTCAAGTTTGGCGTCTGGCTGGCAGAGGGCGCTAGTGTCTATAAAACCGTGTTTAGTTTGTCTTCTGGCCGGCAGGTGGCGCTAGTGTGTATAAAACCGTGTTAAGCGTGGCTTCAGGCCGGCAGAGGGCGCTAGTGTCTATAAAACCGTGTTTAGTTTGTCTTCTTGCCGGCAGGTGGCGCTAGTGTCTATAAAACCGTGTTTAGTTTTTCTTCTGGCCGGTAGGATATAAGAACTTGTCGAGGTGTAACATATAAAAGTTGTATGAAATAGTAATAACATCGAAAAAAAAAAACCGTGTCAAGTTTGGCGCCTGGCCGGCAGAGGGCGCTAGTGTCTATAAAACCGTGTTAAGTGTGGCTTCTGGCCGGCAGGTGGCGCTAGTGTCTGTAAATTCGTGTCAAGTTTGGCGTCTGGCCGGTAGAGGGCACTAGTGTCTATAAAACCGTGTTAAGTGTGGCTTCTGGCCGGCAGAGGGCGCTAGTGTCTGTAAATTCGTGTCAAGTTTGGCGTCTGGCCGGCAGAGGGCGCTAGTGTCTATAAAACCGTGTTAAGTGTGGCTTCTGGCCGGCAGGTGGCGCTAGTGTCTGTAAATTCGTGTCAAGTTTGGCGCCTGGCCGGCAGAGGGCGCTAGTGTCTATAAAACCGTGCTTAGTTTGTCTTCTGGCCGGCAGAGGGCGCTAGTGTCTATAAAACCGTGTTAAGTGTGGCTTCTGGCCGGCAGGTGGCGCTAGTGTCTGTGAATTCGTGCAAGTTTGGCGCCTGGCCGGCAGAGGGCGCTAGTGTCTATAAAACCGTGTTAAGTGTGGCTTCTGGCCGGCAGGTGGCGCTAGTGTCTGTAAATTCGTGTCAAGTTTGGCGTCTGGCCGGCAGAGGGCGCTAGTGTCTATAAAACCGTGTTTAGTTTGTCTTCTGGCCGGCAGAGGGCGCTAGTGTCTGTAAATTCGTGTCAAGTTTGGCGTCTGGCTGGCAGAGGGCGCTAGTGTCTATAAAACCGTGTTTAGTTTGTCTTCTGGCCGGCAGGTGGCGCTAGTGTGTATAAAACCGTGTTAAGCGTGGCTTCAGGCCGGCAGAGGGCGCTAGTGTCTATAAAACCGTGTTTAGTTTGTCTTCTTGCCGGCAGGTGGCGCTAGTGTCTATAAAACCGTGTTTAGTTTTTCTTCTGGCCGGTAGGATATAAGAACTTGTCGAGGTGTAACATATAAAAGTTGTATGAAATAGTAATAACATCGAAAAAAAAAAACCGTGTCAAGTTTGGCGCCTGGCCGGCAGAGGGCGCTAGTGTCTATAAAACCGTGTTAAGTGTGGCTTCTGGCCGGCAGGTGGCGCTAGTGTCTATAAAACCGTGTTTAGTTTGTCTTCTGGCCGGCAGAGGGCGCTAGTGTCTATAAAACCGTGTTAAGTGTGGCTTCTGGCCGGCAGGTGGCGCTAGTGTCTGTGAATTCGTGCAAGTTTGGCGCCTGGCCGGCAGAGGGCGCTAGTGTCTATAAAACCGTGTTAAGTGTGGCTTCTGGCCGGCAGGTGGCGCTAGTGTCTGTAAATTCGTGTCAAGTTTGGCGTCTGGCCGGCAGAGGGCGCTAGTATCTATAAAACCGTGTTTAGTTTGTCTTCTGGCCGGCAGAGGGCGCTAGTGTCTGTAAATTCGTGTCAAGTTTGGCGTCTGGCTGGCAGAGGGCGCTAGTGTCTATAAAACCGTGTTTAGTTTGTCTTCTGGCCGGCAGGTGGCGCTAGTGTGTATAAAACCGTGTTAAGCGTGGCTTCAGGCCGGCAGAGGGCGCTAGTGTCTATAAAACCGTGTTTAGTTTGTCTTCTTGCCGGCAGGTGGCGCTAGTGTCTATAAAACCGTGTTTAGTTTTTCTTCTGGCCGGTAGGATATAAGAACTTGTCGAGGTGTAACATATAAAAGTTGTATGAAATAGTAATAACATCGAAAAAAAAAAACCGTGTCAAGTTTGGCGCCTGGCCGGCAGAGGGCGCTAGTGTCTATAAAACCGTGTTAAGTGTGGCTTCTGGCCGGCAGGTGGCGCTAGTGTCTGTAAATTCGTGTCAAGTTTGGCGTCTGGCCGGTAGAGGGCACTAGTGTCTATAAAACCGTGTTAAGTGTGGCTTCTGGCCGGCAGAGGGCGCTAGTGTCTGTAAATTCGTGTCAAGTTTGGCGCCTGGCCGGCAGAGGGCGCTAGTGTCTATAAAACCGTGTTAAGTGTGGCTTCTGGCCGGCAGGTGGCGCTAGTGTCTGTAAATTCGTGTCAAGTTTGGCGCCTGGCCGGCAGAGGGCGCTAGTGTCTATAAAACCGTGTTTAGTTTGTCTTCTGGCCGGCAGAGGGCGCTAGTGTCTATAAAACCGTGTTAAGTGTGGCTTCTGGCCGGCAGGTGGCGCTAGTGTCTGTGAATTCGTGCAAGTTTGGCGCCTGGCCGGCAGAGGGCGCTAGTGTCTATAAAACCGTGTTAAGTGTGGCTTCTGGCCGGCAGGTGGCGCTAGTGTCTGTAAATTCGTGTCAAGTTTGGCGTCTGGCCGGCAGAGGGCGCTAGTGTCTATAAAACCGTGTTTAGTTTGTCTTCTGGCCGGCAGAGGGCGCTAGTGTCTGTAAATTCGTGTCAAGTTTGGCGTCTGGCTGGCAGAGGGCGCTAGTGTCTATAAAACCGTGTTTAGTTTGTCTTCTGGCCGGCAGGTGGCGCTAGTGTGTATAAAACCGTGTTAAGCGTGGCTTCAGGCCGGCAGAGGGCGCTAGTGTCTATAAAACCGTGTTTAGTTTGTCTTCTTGCCGGCAGGTGGCGCTAGTGTCTATAAAACCGTGTTTAGTTTTTCTTCTGGCCGGTAGGATATAAGAACTTGTCGAGGTGTAACATATAAAAGTTGTATGAAATAGTAATAACATCGAAAAAAAAAAACCGTGTCAAGTTTGGCGCCTGGCCGGCAGAGGGCGCTAGTGTCTATAAAACCGTGTTAAGTGTGGCTTCTGGCCGGCAGGTGGCGCTAGTGTCTGTAAATTCGTGTCAAGTTTGGCGTCTGGCCGGTAGAGGGCACTAGTGTCTATAAAACCGTGTTAAGTGTGGCTTCTGGCCGGCAGAGGGCGCTAGTGTCTGTAAATTCGTGTCAAGTTTGGCGTCTGGCCGGCAGAGGGCGCTAGTGTCTATAAAACCGTGTTAAGTGTGGCTTCTGGCCGGCAGGTGGCGCTAGTGTCTGTAAATTCGTGTCAAGTTTGGCGCCTGGCCGGCAGAGGGCGCTAGTGTCTATAAAACCGTGTTTAGTTTGTCTTCTGGCCGGCAGAGGGCGCTAGTGTCTATAAAACCGTGTTAAGTGTGGCTTCTGGCCGGCAGGTGGCGCTAGTGTCTGTGAATTCGTGCAAGTTTGGCGCCTGGCCGGCAGAGGGCGCTAGTGTCTATAAAACCGTGTTAAGTGTGGCTTCTGGCCGGCAGGTGGCGCTAGTGTCTGTAAATTCGTGTCAAGTTTGGCGTCTGGCCGGCAGAGGGCGCTAGTGTCTATAAAACCGTGTTTAGTTTGTCTTCTGGCCGGCAGAGGGCGCTAGTGTCTGTAAATTCGTGTCAAGTTTGGCGTCTGGCTGGCAGAGGGCGCTAGTGTCTATAAAACCGTGTTTAGTTTGTCTTCTGGCCGGCAGGTGGCGCTAGTGTGTATAAAACCGTGTTAAGCGTGGCTTCAGGCCGGCAGAGGGCGCTAGTGTCTATAAAACCGTGTTTAGTTTGTCTTCTTGCCGGCAGGTGGCGCTAGTGTCTATAAAACCGTGTTTAGTTTTTCTTCTGGCCGGTAGGATATAAGAACTTGTCGAGGTGTAACATATAAAAGTTGTATGAAATAGTAATAACATCGAAAAAAAAAAACCGTGTCAAGTTTGGCGCCTGGCCGGCAGAGGGCGCTAGTGTCTATAAAACCGTGTTAAGTGTGGCTTCTGGCCGGCAGGTGGCGCTAGTGTCTATAAAACCGTGTTTAGTTTGTCTTCTGGCCGGCAGAGGGCGCTAGTGTCTATAAAACCGTGTTAAGTGTGGCTTCTGGCCGGCAGGTGGCGCTAGTGTCTGTGAATTCGTGCAAGTTTGGCGCCTGGCCGGCAGAGGGCGCTAGTGTCTATAAAACCGTGTTAAGTGTGGCTTCTGGCCGGCAGGTGGCGCTAGTGTCTGTAAATTCGTGTCAAGTTTGGCGTCTGGCCGGCAGAGGGCGCTAGTATCTATAAAACCGTGTTTAGTTTGTCTTCTGGCCGGCAGAGGGCGCTAGTGTCTGTAAATTCGTGTCAAGTTTGGCGTCTGGCTGGCAGAGGGCGCTAGTGTCTATAAAACCGTGTTTAGTTTGTCTTCTGGCCGGCAGGTGGCGCTAGTGTGTATAAAACCGTGTTAAGCGTGGCTTCAGGCCGGCAGAGGGCGCTAGTGTCTATAAAACCGTGTTTAGTTTGTCTTCTTGCCGGCAGGTGGCGCTAGTGTCTATAAAACCGTGTTTAGTTTTTCTTCTGGCCGGTAGGATATAAGAACTTGTCGAGGTGTAACATATAAAAGTTGTATGAAATAGTAATAACATCGAAAAAAAAAAACCGTGTCAAGTTTGGCGCCTGGCCGGCAGAGGGCGCTAGTGTCTATAAAACCGTGTTAAGTGTGGCTTCTGGCCGGCAGGTGGCGCTAGTGTCTGTAAATTCGTGTCAAGTTTGGCGTCTGGCCGGTAGAGGGCACTAGTGTCTATAAAACCGTGTTAAGTGTGGCTTCTGGCCGGCAGAGGGCGCTAGTGTCTGTAAATTCGTGTCAAGTTTGGCGCCTGGCCGGCAGAGGGCGCTAGTGTCTATAAAACCGTGTTTAGTTTGTCTTCTGGCCGGCAGGTGGCGCTAGTGTCTGTAAATTCGTGTTAAGTGTGGCTTCTGGCCGGCAGGTGGCGCTAGTGTCTGTGAATTCGTGCAAGTTTCGCGCCTGGCCGGCAGAGGGCGCTAGTGTCTATAAAACCGTGTTAAGTGTGGCTTCTGGCCGGCAGGTGGCGCTAGTGTCTGTAAATTCGTGTCAAGTTTGGCGTCTGGCCGGCAGAGGGCGCTAGTGTCTATAAAACCGTGTTAAGTGTGGCTTCTGGCCGGCAGGTGGCGCTAGTGTCTGTAAATTCGTGTCAAGTTTGGCGTCTGGCCGGTAGAGGGCACTAGTGTCTATAAAACCGTGTTAAGTGTGGCTTCTGGCCGGCAGGTGGCGCTAGTGTCTGTGAATTCGTGCAAGTTTGGCGCCTGGCCGGCAGAGGGCGCTAGTGTCTATAAAACCGTGTTAAGTGTGGCTTCTGGCCGGCAGGTGGCGCTAGTGTCTGTAAATTCGTGTCAAGTTTGGCGTCTGGCCGGCAGAGGGCGCTAGTGTCTATAAAACCGTGTTTAGTTTGTCTTCTGGCCGGTAGAGGGCGCTAGTGTCTGTAAATTCGTGTCAAGTTTGGCGTCTGGCTGGCAGAGGGCGCTAGTGTCTATAAAACCGTGTTTAGTTTGTCTTCTGGCCGGCAGGTGGCGCTAGTGTGTATAAAACCGTGTTAAGCGTGGCTTCAGGCCGGCAGAGGGCGCTAGTGTCTATAAAACCGTGTTAAGTTTGTCTTCTTGCCGGCAGGTGGCGCTAGTGTCTATAAAACCGTGTTTAGTTTTTCTTCTGGCCGGTAGGATATAAGAACTTGTCGAGGTGTAACATATAAAAGTTGTATGAAATAGTAATAACATCGAAAAAAAAAAACCGTGTCAAGTTTGGCGCCTGGCCGGCAGAGGGCGCTAGTGTCTATAAAACCGTGTTAAGTGTGGCTTCTGGCCGGCAGGTGGCGCTAGTGTCTATAAAACCGTGTTTAGTTTGTCTTCTGGCCGGCAGAGGGCGCTAGTGTCTATAAAACCGTGTTAAGTGTGGCTTCTGGCCGGCAGGTGGCGCTAGTGTCTGTGAATTCGTGCAAGTTTGGCGCCTGGCCGGCAGAGGGCGCTAGTGTCTATAAAACCGTGTTAAGTGTGGCTTCTGGCCGGCAGGTGGCGCTAGTGTCTGTAAATTCGTGTCAAGTTTGGCGCCTGGCCGGCAGAGGGCGCTAGTGTCTATAAAACCGTGTTTAGTTTGTCTTCTGGCCGGCAGAGGGCGCTAGTGTCTATAAAACCGTGTTAAGTGTGGCTTCTGGCCGGCAGGTGGCGCTAGTGTCTGTGAATTCGTGCAAGTTTGGCGCCTGGCCGGCAGAGGGCGCTAGTGTCTATAAAACCGTGTTTAGTTTGTCTTCTGGCCGGCAGAGGGCGCTAGTGTCTGTAAATTCGTGTCAAGTTTGGCGTCTGGCTGGCAGAGGGCGCTAGTGTCTATAAAACCGTGTTTAGTTTGTCTTCTGGCCGGCAGGTGGCGCTAGTGTGTATAAAACCGTGTTAAGCGTGGCTTCAGGCCGGCAGAGGGCGCTAGTGTCTATAAAACCGTGTTTAGTTTGTCTTCTTGCCGGCAGGTGGCGCTAGTGTCTATAAAACCGTGTTTAGTTTTTCTTCTGGCCGGTAGGATATAAGAACTTGTCGAGGTGTAACATATAAAAGTTGTATGAAATAGTAATAACATCGAAAAAAAAAAACCGTGTCAAGTTTGGCGCCTGGCCGGCAGAGGGCGCTAGTGTCTATAAAACCGTGTTAAGTGTGGCTTCTGGCCGGCAGGTGGCGCTAGTGTCTGTAAATTCGTGTCAAGTTTGGCGTCTGGCCGGTAGAGGGCACTAGTGTCTATAAAACCGTGTTAAGTGTGGCTTCTGGCCGGCAGAGGGCGCTAGTGTCTGTAAATTCGTGTCAAGTTTGGCGCCTGGCCGGCAGAGGGCGCTAGTGTCTATAAAACCGTGTTAAGTGTGGCTTCTGGCCGGCAGGTGGCGCTAGTGTCTGTAAATTCGTGTCAAGTTTGGCGCCTGGCCGGCAGAGGGCGCTAGTGTCTATAAAACCGTGTTAAGTGTGGCTTCTGGCCGGCAGGTGGCGCTAGTGTCTGTGAATTCGTGCAAGTTTGGCGCCTGGCCGGCAGAGGGCGCTAGTGTCTATAAAACCGTGTTAAGTGTGGCTTCTGGCCGGCAGGTGGCGCTAGTGTCTGTAAATTCGTGTCAAGTTTGGCGTCTGGCCGGCAGAGGGCGCTAGTGTCTATAAAACCGTGTTTAGTTTGTCTTCTGGCCGGCAGAGGGCGCTAGTGTCTGTAAATTCGTGTCAAGTTTGGCGTCTGGCTGGAAGAGGGCGCTAGTGTCTATAAAACCGTGTTTAGTTTGTCTTCTGGCCGGCAGGTGGCGCTAGTGTGTATAAAACCGTGTTAAGCGTGGCTTCAGGCCGGCAGAGGGCGCTAGTGTCTATAAAACCGTGTTTAGTTTGTCTTCTTGCCGGCAGGTGGCGCTAGTGTCTATAAAACCGTGTTTAGTTTTTCTTCTGGCCGGTAGGATATAAGAACTTGTCGAGGTGTAACATATAAAAGTTGTATGAAATAGTAATAACATCGAAAAAAAAAAACCGTGTCAAGTTTGGCGCCTGGCCGGCAGAGGGCGCTAGTGTCTATAAAACCGTGTTAAGTGTGGCTTCTGGCCGGCAGGTGGCGCTAGTGTCTGTAAATTCGTGTCAAGTTTGGCGTCTGGCCGGTAGAGGGCACTAGTGTCTATAAAACCGTGTTAAGTGTGGCTTCTGGCCGGCAGAGGGCGCTAGTGTCTGTAAATTCGTGTCAAGTTTGGCGCCTGGCCGGCAGAGGGCGCTAGTGTCTATAAAACCGTGTTAAGTGTGGCTTCTGGCCGGCAGGTGGCGCTAGTGTCTGTAAATTCGTGTCAAGTTTGGCGCCTGGCCGGCAGAGGGCGCTAGTGTCTATAAAACCGTGTTTAGTTTGTCTTCTGGCCGGCAGAGGGCGCTAGTGTCTATAAAACCGTGTTAAGTGTGGCTTCTGGCCGGCAGGTGGCGCTAGTGTCTGTGAATTCGTGCAAGTTTGGCGCCTGGCCGGCAGAGGGCGCTAGTGTCTATAAAACCGTGTTAAGTGTGGCTTCTGGCCGGCAGGTGGCGCTAGTGTCTGTAAATTCGTGTCAAGTTTGGCGTCTGGCCGGCAGAGGGCGCTAGTGTCTATAAAACCGTGTTTAGTTTGTCTTCTGGCCGGCAGAGGGCGCTAGTGTCTGTAAATTCGTGTCAAGTTTGGCGTCTGGCTGGCAGAGGGCGCTAGTGTCTATAAAACCGTGTTTAGTTTGTCTTCTGGCCGGCAGGTGGCGCTAGTGTGTATAAAACCGTGTTAAGCGTGGCTTCAGGCCGGCAGAGGGCGCTAGTGTCTATAAAACCGTGTTTAGTTTGTCTTCTTGCCGGCAGGTGGCGCTAGTGTCTATAAAACCGTGTTTAGTTTTTCTTCTGGCCGGTAGGATATAAGAACTTGTCGAGGTGTAACATATAAAAGTTGTATGAAATAGTAATAACATCGAAAAAAAAAAACCGTGTCAAGTTTGGCGCCTGGCCGGCAGAGGGCGCTAGTGTCTATAAAACCGTGTTAAGTGTGGCTTCTGGCCGGCAGGTGGCGCTAGTGTCTATAAAACCGTGTTTAGTTTGTCTTCTGGCCGGCAGAGGGCGCTAGTGTCTATAAAACCGTGTTAAGTGTGGCTTCTGGCCGGCAGGTGGCGCTAGTGTCTGTGAATTCGTGCAAGTTTGGCGCCTGGCCGGCAGAGGGCGCTAGTGTCTATAAAACCGTGTTAAGTGTGGCTTCTGGCCGGCAGGTGGCGCTAGTGTCTGTAAATTCGTGTCAAGTTTGGCGTCTGGCCGGCAGAGGGCGCTAGTATCTATAAAACCGTGTTTAGTTTGTCTTCTGGCCGGCAGAGGGCGCTAGTGTCTGTAAATTCGTGTCAAGTTTGGCGTCTGGCTGGCAGAGGGCGCTAGTGTCTATAAAACCGTGTTTAGTTTGTCTTCTGGCCGGCAGGTGGCGCTAGTGTGTATAAAACCGTGTTAAGCGTGGCTTCAGGCCGGCAGAGGGCGCTAGTGTCTATAAAACCGTGTTTAGTTTGTCTTCTTGCCGGCAGGTGGCGCTAGTGTCTATAAAACCGTGTTTAGTTTTTCTTCTGGCCGGTAGGATATAAGAACTTGTCGAGGTGTAACATATAAAAGTTGTATGAAATAGTAATAACATCGAAAAAAAAAAACCGTGTCAAGTTTGGCGCCTGGCCGGCAGAGGGCGCTAGTGTCTATAAAACCGTGTTAAGTGTGGCTTCTGGCCGGCAGGTGGCGCTAGTGTCTGTAAATTCGTGTCAAGTTTGGCGTCTGGCCGGTAGAGGGCACTAGTGTCTATAAAACCGTGTTAAGTGTGGCTTCTGGCCGGCAGAGGGCGCTAGTGTCTGTAAATTCGTGTCAAGTTTGGCGCCTGGCCGGCAGAGGGCGCTAGTGTCTATAAAACCGTGTTTAGTTTGTCTTCTGGCCGGCAGGTGGCGCTAGTGTCTGTAAATTCGTGTTAAGTGTGGCTTCTGGCCGGCAGGTGGCGCTAGTGTCTGTGAATTCGTGCAAGTTTCGCGCCTGGCCGGCAGAGGGCGCTAGTGTCTATAAAACCGTGTTAAGTGTGGCTTCTGGCCGGCAGGTGGCGCTAGTGTCTGTAAATTCGTGTCAAGTTTGGCGTCTGGCCGGTAGAGGGCACTAGTGTCTATAAAACCGTGTTAAGTGTGGCTTCTGGCCGGCAGGTGGCGCTAGTGTCTGTGAATTCGTGCAAGTTTGGCGCCTGGCCGGCAGAGGGCGCTAGTGTCTATAAAACCGTGTTAAGTGTGGCTTCTGGCCGGCAGGTGGCGCTAGTGTCTGTAAATTCGTGTCAAGTTTGGCGTCTGGCCGGCAGAGGGCGCTAGTGTCTATAAAACCGTGTTTAGTTTGTCTTCTGGCCGGCAGAGGGCGCTAGTGTCTGTAAATTCGTGTCAAGTTTGGCGTCTGGCTGGCAGAGGGCGCTAGTGTCTATAAAACCGTGTTTAGTTTGTCTTCTGGCCGGCAGGTGGCGCTAGTGTGTATAAAACCGTGTTAAGCGTGGCTTCAGGCCGGCAGAGGGCGCTAGTGTCTATAAAACCGTGTTTAGTTTGTCTTCTTGCCGGCAGGTGGCGCTAGTGTCTATAAAACCGTGTTTAGTTTTTCTTCTGGCCGGTAGGATATAAGAACTTGTCGAGGTGTAACATATAAAAGTTGTATGAAATAGTAATAACATCGAAAAAAAAAAACCGTGTCAAGTTTGGCGCCTGGCCGGCAGAGGGCGCTAGTGTCTATAAAACCGTGTTAAGTGTGGCTTCTGGCCGGCAGGTGGCGCTAGTGTCTATAAAACCGTGTTTAGTTTGTCTTCTGGCCGGCAGAGGGCGCTAGTGTCTATAAAACCGTGTTAAGTGTGGCTTCTGGCCGGCAGGTGGCGCTAGTGTCTGTGAATTCGTGCAAGTTTGGCGCCTGGCCGGCAGAGGGCGCTAGTGTCTATAAAACCGTGTTAAGTGTGGCTTCTGGCCGGCAGGTGGCGCTAGTGTCTGTAAATTCGTGTCAAGTTTGGCGCCTGGCCGGCAGAGGGCGCTAGTGTCTATAAAACCGTGTTTAGTTTGTCTTCTGGCCGGCAGAGGGCGCTAGTGTCTATAAAACCGTGTTAAGTGTGGCTTCTGGCCGGCAGGTGGCGCTAGTGTCTGTGAATTCGTGCAAGTTTGGCGCCTGGCCGGCAGAGGGCGCTAGTGTCTATAAAACCGTGTTTAGTTTGTCTTCTGGCCGGCAGAGGGCGCTAGTGTCTGTAAATTCGTGTCAAGTTTGGCGTCTGGCTGGCAGAGGGCGCTAGTGTCTATAAAACCGTGTTTAGTTTGTCTTCTGGCCGGCAGGTGGCGCTAGTGTGTATAAAACCGTGTTAAGCGTGGCTTCAGGCCGGCAGAGGGCGCTAGTGTCTATAAAACCGTGTTTAGTTTGTCTTCTTGCCGGCAGGTGGCGCTAGTGTCTATAAAACCGTGTTTAGTTTTTCTTCTGGCCGGTAGGATATAAGAACTTGTCGAGGTGTAACATATAAAAGTTGTATGAAATAGTAATAACATCGAAAAAAAAAAACCGTGTCAAGTTTGGCGCCTGGCCGGCAGAGGGCGCTAGTGTCTATAAAACCGTGTTAAAAGTGGCTTCTGGCCGGCAGGTGGCGCTAGTGTCTGTAAATTCGTGTCAAGTTTGGCGTCTGGCCGGTAGAGGGCACTAGTGTCTATAAAACCGTGTTAAGTGTGGCTTCTGGCCGGCAGAGGGCGCTAGTGTCTGTAAATTCGTGTCAAGTTTGGCGCCTGGCCGGCAGAGGGCGCTAGTGTCTATAAAACCGTGTTAAGTGTGGCTTCTGGCCGGCAGGTGGCGCTAGTGTCTGTAAATTCGTGTCAAGTTTGGCGTCTGGCCGGTAGAGGGCACTAGTGTCTATAAAACCGTGTTAAGTGTGGCTTCTGGCCGGCAGAGGGCGCTAGTGTCTGTAAATTCGTGTCAAGTTTGGCGCCTGGCCGGCAGAGGGCGCTAGTGTCTATAAAACCGTGTTTAGTTTGTCTTCTGGCCGGCAGGTGGCGCTAGTGTCTGTAAATTCGTGTTAAGTGTGGCTTCTGGCCGGCAGGTGGCGCTAGTGTCTGTGAATTCGTGCAAGTTTCGCGCCTGGCCGGCAGAGGGCGCTAGTGTCTATAAAACCGTGTTAAGTGTGGCTTCTGGCCGGCAGGTGGCGCTAGTGTCTGTAAATTCGTGTCAAGTTTGGCGTCTGGCCGGTAGAGGGCACTAGTGTCTATAAAACCGTGTTAAGTGTGGCTTCTGGCCGGCAGGTGGCGCTAGTGTCTGTGAATTCGTGCAAGTTTGGCGCCTGGCCGGCAGAGGGCGCTAGTGTCTATAAAACCGTGTTAAGTGTGGCTTCTGGCCGGCAGGTGGCGCTAGTGTCTGTAAATTCGTGTCAAGTTTGGCGTCTGGCCGGCAGAGGGCGCTAGTGTCTATAAAACCGTGTTTAGTTTGTCTTCTGGCCGGCAGAGGGCGCTAGTGTCTGTAAATTCGTGTCAAGTTTGGCGTCTGGCTGGCAGAGGGCGCTAGTGTCTATAAAACCGTGTTTAGTTTGTCTTCTGGCCGGCAGGTGGCGCTAGTGTGTATAAAACCGTGTTAAGCGTGGCTTCAGGCCGGCAGAGGGCGCTAGTGTCTATAAAACCGTGTTTAGTTTGTCTTCTTGCCGGCAGGTGGCGCTAGTGTCTATAAAACCGTGTTTAGTTTTTCTTCTGGCCGGTAGGATATAAGAACTTGTCGAGGTGTAACATATAAAAGTTGTATGAAATAGTAATAACATCGAAAAAAAAAAACCGTGTCAAGTTTGGCGCCTGGCCGGCAGAGGGCGCTAGTGTCTATAAAACCGTGTTAAGTGTGGCTTCTGGCCGGCAGGTGGCGCTAGTGTCTATAAAACCGTGTTTAGTTTGTCTTCTGGCCGGCAGAGGGCGCTCGTGTCTATAAAACCGTGTTAAGTGTGGCTTCTGGCCGGCAGGTGGCGCTAGTGTCTGTGAATTCGTGCAAGTTTGGCGCCTGGCCGGCAGAGGGCGCTAGTGTCTATAAAACCGTGTTAAGTGTGGCTTCTGGCCGGCAGGTGGCGCTAGTGTCTGTAAATTCGTGTCAAGTTTGGCGCCTGGCCGGCAGAGGGCGCTAGTGTCTATAAAACCGTGTTTAGTTTGTCTTCTGGCCGGCAGAGGGCGCTAGTGTCTATAAAACCGTGTTAAGTGTGGCTTCTGGCCGGCAGGTGGCGCTAGTGTCTGTGAATTCGTGCAAGTTTGGCGCCTGGCCGGCAGAGGGCGCTAGTGTCTATAAAACCGTGTTTAGTTTGTCTTCTGGCCGGCAGAGGGCGCTAGTGTCTGTAAATTCGTGTCAAGTTTGGCGTCTGGCTGGCAGAGGGCGCTAGTGTCTATAAAACCGTGTTTAGTTTGTCTTCTGGCCGGCAGGTGGCGCTAGTGTGTATAAAACCGTGTTAAGCGTGGCTTCAGGCCGGCAGAGGGCGCTAGTGTCTATAAAACCGTGTTTAGTTTGTCTTCTTGCCGGCAGGTGGCGCTAGTGTCTATAAAACCGTGTTTAGTTTTTCTTCTGGCCGGTAGGATATAAGAACTTGTCGAGGTGTAACATATAAAAGTTGTATGAAATAGTAATAACATCGAAAAAAAAAAACCGTGTCAAGTTTGGCGCCTGGCCGGCAGAGGGCGCTAGTGTCTATAAAACCGTGTTAAGTGTGGCTTCTGGCCGGCAGGTGGCGCTAGTGTCTGTAAATTCGTGTCAAGTTTGGCGTCTGGCCGGTAGAGGGCACTAGTGTCTATAAAACCGTGTTAAGTGTGGCTTCTGGCCGGCAGAGGGCGCTAGTGTCTGTAAATTCGTGTCAAGTTTGGCGCCTGGCCGGCAGAGGGCGCTAGTGTCTATAAAACCGTGTTAAGTGTGGCTTCTGGCCGGCAGGTGGCGCTAGTGTCTGTAAATTCGTGTCAAGTTTGGCGTCTGGCCGGTAGAGGGCACTAGTGTCTATAAAACCGTGTTAAGTGTGGCTTCTGGCCGGCAGAGGGCGCTAGTGTCTGTAAATTCGTGTCAAGTTTGGCGCCTGGCCGGCAGAGGGCGCTAGTGTCTATAAAACCGTGTTTAGTTTGTCTTCTGGCCGGCAGGTGGCGCTAGTGTCTGTAAATTCGTGTTAAGTGTGGCTTCTGGCCGGCAGGTGGCGCTAGTGTCTGTGAATTCGTGCAAGTTTCGCGCCTGGCCGGCAGAGGGCGCTAGTGTCTATAAAACCGTGTTAAGTGTGGCTTCTGGCCGGCAGGTGGCGCTAGTGTCTGTAAATTCGTGTCAAGTTTGGCGTCTGGCCGGTAGAGGGCACTAGTGTCTATAAAACCGTGTTAAGTGTGGCTTCTGGCCGGCAGGTGGCGCTAGTGTCTGTGAATTCGTGCAAGTTTGGCGCCTGGCCGGCAGAGGGCGCTAGTGTCTATAAAACCGTGTTAAGTGTGGCTTCTGGCCGGCAGGTGGCGCTAGTGTCTGTAAATTCGTGTCAAGTTTGGCGTCTGGCCGGCAGAGGGCGCTAGTGTCTATAAAACCGTGTTTAGTTTGTCTTCTGGCCGGCAGAGGGCGCTAGTGTCTGTAAATTCGTGTCAAGTTTGGCGTCTGGCTGGCAGAGGGCGCTAGTGTCTATAAAACCGTGTTTAGTTTTTCTTCTGGCCGGTAGGATATAAGAACTTGTCGAGGTGTAACATATAAAAGTTGTATGAAATAGTAATAACATCGAAAAAAAAAAACCGTGTCAAGTTTGGCGCCTGGCCGGCAGAGGGCGCTAGTGTCTATAAAACCGTGTTAAGTGTGGCTTCTGGCCGGCAGGTGGCGCTAGTGTCTGTAAATTCGTGTCAAGTTTGGCGTCTGGCCGGTAGAGGGCACTAGTGTCTATAAAACCGTGTTAAGTGTGGCTTCTGGCCGGCAGAGGGCGCTAGTGTCTGTAAATTCGTGTCAAGTTTGGCGTCTGGCCGGCAGAGGGCGCTAGTGTCTATAAAACCGTGTTAAGTGTGGCTTCTGGCCGGCAGGTGGCGCTAGTGTCTGTAAATTCGTGTCAAGTTTGGCGTCTGGCCGGCAGAGGGCGCTAGTGTCTATAAAACCGTGTTTAGTTTGTCTTCTGGCCGGCAGAGGGCGCTAGTGTCTGTAAATTCATGTCAAGTTTGGCGTCTGGCTGGCAGAGGGCGCTAGTGTCTATAAAACCGTGTTTAGTTTGTCTTCTGGCCGGCAGGTGGCGCTAGTGTGTATAAAACCGTGTTAAGCGTGGCTTCAGGCCGGCAGAGGGCGCTAGTGTCTATAAAACCGTGTTTAGTTTGTCTTCTTGCCGGCAGGTGGCGCTAGTGTCTATAAAACCGTGTTTAGTTTTTCTTCTGGCCGGTAGGATATAAGAACTTGTCGAGGTGTAACATATAAAAGTTGTATGAAATAGTAATAACATCGAAAAAAAAAAACCGTGTCAAGTTTGGCGCCTGGCCGGCAGAGGGCGCTAGTGTCTATAAAACCGTGTTAAGTGTGGCTTCTGGCCGGCAGGTGGCGCTAGTGTCTGTAAATTCGTGTCAAGTTTGGCGTCTGGCCGGTAGAGGGCACTAGTGTCTATAAAACCGTGTTAAGTGTGGCTTCTGGCCGGCAGATGGCGCTAGTGTCTGTAAATTCGTGTCAAGTTTGGCGTCTGGCCGGCAGAGGGCGCTAGTGTCTATAAAACCGTGTTTAGTTTTTCTTCTGGCCGGTAGGATATAAGAACTTGTCGAGGTGTAACATATAAAAGTTGTATGAAATAGTAATAACATCGAAAAAAAAAAACCGTGTCAAGTTTGGCGCCTGGCCGGCAGAGGGCGCTAGTGTCTATAAAACCGTGTTAAGTGTGGCTTCTGGCCGGCAGGTGGCGCTAGTGTCTGTAAATTCGTGTCAAGTTTGGCGTCTGGCCGGTAGAGGGCACTAGTGTCTATAAAACCGTGTTAAGTGTGGCTTCTGGCCGGCAGAGGGCGCTAGTGTCTGTAAATTCGTGTCAAGTTTGGCGCCTGGCCGGCAGAGGGCGCTAGTGTCTATAAAACCGTGTTAAGTGTGGCTTCTGGCCGGCAGGTGGCGCTAGTGTCTGTGAATTCGTGCAAGTTTGGCGCCTGGCCGGCAGAGGGCGCTAGTGTCTATAAAACCGTGTTAAGTGTGGCTTCTGGCCGGCAGGTGGCGCTAGTGTCTGTAAATTCGTGTCAAGTTTGGCGTCTGGCCGGCAGAGGGCGCTAGTGTCTATAAAACCGTGTTTAGTTTGTCTTCTGGCCGGCAGAGGGCGCTAGTGTCTGTAAATTCGTGTCAAGTTTGGCGTCTGGCTGGCAGAGGGCGCTAGTGTCTATAAAACCGTGTTTAGTTTGTCTTCTGGCCGGCAGGTGGCGCTAGTGTGTATAAAACCGTGTTAAGCGTGGCTTCAGGCCGGCAGAGGGCGCTAGTGTCTATAAAACCGTGTTTAGTTTGTCTTCTTGCCGGCAGGTGGCGCTAGTGTCTATAAAACCGTGTTTAGTTTTTCTTCTGGCCGGTAGGATATAAGAACTTGTCGAGGTGTAACATATAAAAGTTGTATGAAATAGTAATAACATCGAAAAAAAAAACCGTGTCAAGTTTGGCGCCTGGCCGGCAGAGGGCGCTAGTGTCTATAAAACCGTGTTAAGTGTGGCTTCTGGCCGGCAGGTGGCGCTAGTGTCTATAAAACCGTGTTTAGTTTGTCTTCTGGCCGGCAGAGGGCGCTAGTGTCTATAAAACCGTGTTAAGTGTGGCTTCTGGCCGGCAGGTGGCGCTAGTGTCTGTGAATTCGTGCAAGTTTGGCGCCTGGCCGGCAGAGGGCGCTAGTGTCTATAAAACCGTGTTAAGTGTGGCTTCTGGCCAGCAGGTGGCGCTAGTGTCTGTAAATTCGTGTCAAGTTTGGCGTCTGGCCGGCAGAGGGCGCTAGTATCTATAAAACCGTGTTTAGTTTGTCTTCTGGCCGGCAGAGGGCGCTAGTGTCTGTAAATTCGTGTCAAGTTTGGCGTCTGGCTGGCAGAGGGCGCTAGTGTCTATAAAACCGTGTTTAGTTTGTCTTCTGGCCGGCAGGTGGCGCTAGTGTGTATAAAACCGTGTTAAGCGTGGCTTCAGGCCGGCAGAGGGCGCTAGTGTCTATAAAACCGTGTTTAGTTTGTCTTCTTGCCGGCAGGTGGCGCTAGTGTCTATAAAACCGTGTTTAGTTTTTCTTCTGGCCGGTAGGATATAAGAACTTGTCGAGGTGTAACATATAAAAGTTGTATGAAATAGTAATAACATCGAAAAAAAAAAACCGTGTCAAGTTTGGCGCCTGGCCGGCAGAGGGCGCTAGTGTCTATAAAACCGTGTTAAGTGTGGCTTCTGGCCGGCAGGTGGCGCTAGTGTCTGTAAATTCGTGTCAAGTTTGGCGTCTGGCCGGTAGAGGGCACTAGTGTCTATAAAACCGTGTTAAGTGTGGCTTCTGGCCGGCAGAGGGCGCTAGTGTCTGTAAATTCGTGTCAAGTTTGGCGCCTGGCCGGCAGAGGGCGCTAGTGTCTATAAAACCGTGTTTAGTTTGTCTTCTGGCCGGCAGGTGGCGCTAGTGTCTGTAAATTCGTGTTAAGTGTGGCTTCTGGCCGGCAGGTGGCGCTAGTGTCTGTGAATTCGTGCAAGTTTCGCGCCTGGCCGGCAGAGGGCGCTAGTGTCTATAAAACCGTGTTAAGTGTGGCTTCTGGCCGGCAGGTGGCGCTAGTGTCTGTAAATTCGTGTCAAGTTTGGCGTCTGGCCGGCAGAGGGCGCTAGTGTCTATAAAACCGTGTTTAGTTTGTCTTCTGGCCGGCAGAGGGCGCTAGTGTCTGTAAATTCGTGTCAAGTTTGGCGTCTGGCTGGCAGAGGGCGCTAGTGTCTATAAAACCGTGTTTAGTTTGTCTTCTGGCCGGCAGGTGGCGCTAGTGTGTATAAAACCGTGTTAAGCGTGGCTTCAGGCCGGCAGAGGGCGCTAGTGTCTATAAAACCGTGTTTAGTTTGTCTTCTTGCCGGCAGGTGGCGCTAGTGTCTATAAAACCGTGTTTAGTTTTTCTTCTGGCCGGTAGGATATAAGAACTTGTCGAGGTGTAACATATAAAAGTTGTATGAAATAGTAATAACATCGAAAAAAAAAAACCGTGTCAAGTTTGGCGTCTGGCCGGTAGAGGGCACTAGTGTCTATAAAACCGTGTTAAGTGTGGCTTCTGGCCGGCAGAGGGCGCTAGTGTCTGTAAATTCGTGTCAAGTTTGGCGCCTGGCCGGCAGAGGGCGCTAGTGTCTATAAAACCGTGTTAAGTGTGGCTTCTGGCCGGCAGGTGGCGCTAGTGTCTGTAAATTCGTGTCAAGTTTGGCGCCTGGCCGGCAGAGGGCGCTAGTGTCTATAAAACCGTGTTTAGTTTGTCTTCTGGCCGGCAGAGGGCGCTAGTGTCTATAAAACCGTGTTAAGTGTGGCTTCTGGCCGGCAGGTGGCGCTAGTGTCTGTGAATTCGTGCAAGTTTGGCGCCTGGCCGGCAGAGGGCGCTAGTGTCTATAAAACCGTGTTAAGTGTGGCTTCTGGCCGGCAGGTGGCGCTAGTGTCTGTAAATTCGTGTCAAGTTTGGCGTCTGGCCGGCAGAGGGCGCTAGTGTCTATAAAACCGTGTTTAGTTTGTCTTCTGGCCGGCAGAGGGCGCTAGTGTCTGTAAATTCGTGTCAAGTTTGGCGTCTGGCTGGCAGAGGGCGCTAGTGTCTATAAAACCGTGTTTAGTTTGTCTTCTGGCCGGCAGGTGGCGCTAGTGTGTATAAAACCGTGTTAAGCGTGGCTTCAGGCCGGCAGAGGGCGCTAGTGTCTATAAAACCGTGTTTAGTTTGTCTTCTTGCCGGCAGGTGGCGCTAGTGTCTATAAAACCGTGTTTAGTTTTTCTTCTGGCCGGTAGGATATAAGAACTTGTCGAGGTGTAACATATAAAAGTTGTATGAAATAGTAATAACATCGAAAAAAAAAAACCGTGTCAAGTTTGGCGCCTGGCCGGCAGAGGGCGCTAGTGTCTATAAAACCGTGTTAAGTGTGGCTTCTGGCCGGCAGGTGGCGCTAGTGTCTGTAAATTCGTGTCAAGTTTGGCGTCTGGCCGGTAGAGGGCACTAGTGTCTATAAAACCGTGTTAAGTGTGGCTTCTGGCCGGCAGAGGGCGCTAGTGTCTGTAAATTCGTGTCAAGTTTGGCGTCTGGCCGGCAGAGGGCGCTAGTGTCTATAAAACCGTGTTAAGTGTGGCTTCTGGCCGGCAGGTGGCGCTAGTGTCTGTAAATTCGTGTCAAGTTTGGCGCCTGGCCGGCAGAGGGCGCTAGTGTCTATAAAACCGTGCTTAGTTTGTCTTCTGGCCGGCAGAGGGCGCTAGTGTCTATAAAACCGTGTTAAGTGTGGCTTCTGGCCGGCAGGTGGCGCTAGTGTCTGTGAATTCGTGCAAGTTTGGCGCCTGGCCGGCAGAGGGCGCTAGTGTCTATAAAACCGTGTTAAGTGTGGCTTCTGGCCGGCAGGTGGCGCTAGTGTCTGTAAATTCGTGTCAAGTTTGGCGTCTGGCCGGCAGAGGGCGCTAGTGTCTATAAAACCGTGTTTAGTTTGTCTTCTGGCCGGCAGAGGGCGCTAGTGTCTGTAAATTCGTGTCAAGTTTGGCGTCTGGCTGGCAGAGGGCGCTAGTGTCTATAAAACCGTGTTTAGTTTGTCTTCTGGCCGGCAGGTGGCGCTAGTGTGTATAAAACCGTGTTAAGCGTGGCTTCAGGCCGGCAGAGGGCGCTAGTGTCTATAAAACCGTGTTTAGTTTGTCTTCTTGCCGGCAGGTGGCGCTAGTGTCTATAAAACCGTGTTTAGTTTTTCTTCTGGCCGGTAGGATATAAGAACTTGTCGAGGTGTAACATATAAAAGTTGTATGAAATAGTAATAACATCGAAAAAAAAAAACCGTGTCAAGTTTGGCGCCTGGCCGGCAGAGGGCGCTAGTGTCTATAAAACCGTGTTAAGTGTGGCTTCTGGCCGGCAGGTGGCGCTAGTGTCTATAAAACCGTGTTTAGTTTGTCTTCTGGCCGGCAGAGGGCGCTAGTGTCTATAAAACCGTGTTAAGTGTGGCTTCTGGCCGGCAGGTGGCGCTAGTGTCTGTGAATTCGTGCAAGTTTGGCGCCTGGCCGGCAGAGGGCGCTAGTGTCTATAAAACCGTGTTAAGTGTGGCTTCTGGCCGGCAGGTGGCGCTAGTGTCTGTAAATTCGTGTCAAGTTTGGCGTCTGGCCGGCAGAGGGCGCTAGTATCTATAAAACCGTGTTTAGTTTGTCTTCTGGCCGGCAGAGGGCGCTAGTGTCTGTAAATTCGTGTCAAGTTTGGCGTCTGGCTGGCAGAGGGCGCTAGTGTCTATAAAACCGTGTTTAGTTTGTCTTCTGGCCGGCAGGTGGCGCTAGTGTGTATAAAACCGTGTTAAGCGTGGCTTCAGGCCGGCAGAGGGCGCTAGTGTCTATAAAACCGTGTTTAGTTTGTCTTCTTGCCGGCAGGTGGCGCTAGTGTCTATAAAACCGTGTTTAGTTTTTCTTCTGGCCGGTAGGATATAAGAACTTGTCGAGGTGTAACATATAAAAGTTGTATGAAATAGTAATAACATCGAAAAAAAAAAACCGTGTCAAGTTTGGCGCCTGGCCGGCAGAGGGCGCTAGTGTCTATAAAACCGTGTTAAGTGTGGCTTCTGGCCGGCAGGTGGCGCTAGTGTCTGTAAATTCGTGTCAAGTTTGGCGTCTGGCCGGTAGAGGGCACTAGTGTCTATAAAACCGTGTTAAATGTGGCTTCTGGCCGGCAGAGGGCGCTAGTGTCTGTAAATTCGTGTCAAGTTTGGCGCCTGGCCGGCAGAGGGCGCTAGTGTCTATAAAACCGTGTTAAGTGTGGCTTCTGGCCGGCAGGTGGCGCTAGTGTCTGTAAATTCGTGTCAAGTTTGGCGCCTGGCCGGCAGAGGGCGCTAGTGTCTATAAAACCGTGTTTAGTTTGTCTTCTGGCCGGCAGAGGGCGCTAGTGTCTATAAAACCGTGTTAAGTGTGGCTTCTGGCCGGCAGGTGGCGCTAGTGTCTGTGAATTCGTGCAAGTTTGGCGCCTGGCCGGCAGAGGGCGCTAGTGTCTATAAAACCGTGTTAAGTGTGGCTTCTGGCCGGCAGGTGGCGCTAGTGTCTGTAAATTCGTGTCAAGTTTGGCGTCTGGCCGGCAGAGGGCGCTAGTGTCTATAAAACCGTGTTTAGTTTGTCTTCTGGCCGGCAGAGGGCGCTAGTGTCTGTAAATTCGTGTCAAGTTTGGCGTCTGGCTGGCAGAGGGCGCTAGTGTCTATAAAACCGTGTTTAGTTTGTCTTCTGGCCGGCAGGTGGCGCTAGTGTGTATAAAACCGTGTTAAGCGTGGCTTCAGGCCGGCAGAGGGCGCTAGTGTCTATAAAACCGTGTTTAGTTTGTCTTCTTGCCGGCAGGTGGCGCTAGTGTCTATAAAACCGTGTTTAGTTTTTCTTCTGGCCGGTAGGATATAAGAACTTGTCGAGGTGTAACATATAAAAGTTGTATGAAATAGTAATAACATCGAAAAAAAAAAACCGTGTCAAGTTTGGCGCCTGGCCGGCAGAGGGCGCTAGTGTCTATAAAACCGTGTTAAGTGTGGCTTCTGGCCGGCAGGTGGCGCTAGTGTCTGTAAATTCGTGTCAAGTTTGGCGTCTGGCCGGTAGAGGGCACTAGTGTCTATAAAACCGTGTTAAGTGTGGCTTCTGGCCGGCAGAGGGCGCTAGTGTCTGTAAATTCGTGTCAAGTTTGGCGTCTGGCCGGCAGAGGGCGCTAGTGTCTATAAAACCGTGTTAAGTGTGGCTTCTGGCCGGCAGGTGGCGCTAGTGTCTGTAAATTCGTGTCAAGTTTGGCGCCTGGCCGGCAGAGGGCGCTAGTGTCTATAAAACCGTGTTTAGTTTGTCTTCTGGCCGGCAGAGGGCGCTAGTGTCTATAAAACCGTGTTAAGTGTGGCTTCTGGCCGGCAGGTGGCGCTAGTGTCTGTGAATTCGTGCAAGTTTGGCGCCTGGCCGGCAGAGGGCGCTAGTGTCTATAAAACCGTGTTAAGTGTGGCTTCTGGCCGGCAGGTGGCGCTAGTGTCTGTAAATTCGTGTCAAGTTTGGCGTCTGGCCGGCAGAGGGCGCTAGTGTCTATAAAACCGTGTTTAGTTTGTCTTCTGGCCGGCAGAGGGCGCTAGTGTCTGTAAATTCGTGTCAAGTTTGGCGTCTGGCTGGCAGAGGGCGCTAGTGTCTATAAAACCGTGTTTAGTTTGTCTTCTGGCCGGCAGGTGGCGCTAGTGTGTATAAAACCGTGTTAAGCGTGGCTTCAGGCCGGCAGAGGGCGCTAGTGTCTATAAAACCGTGTTTAGTTTGTCTTCTTGCCGGCAGGTGGCGCTAGTGTCTATAAAACCGTGTTTAGTTTTTCTTCTGGCCGGTAGGATATAAGAACTTGTCGAGGTGTAACATATAAAAGTTGTATGAAATAGTAATAACATCGAAAAAAAAAAACCGTGTCAAGTTTGGCGCCTGGCCGGCAGAGGGCGCTAGTGTCTATAAAACCGTGTTAAGTGTGGCTTCTGGCCGGCAGGTGGCGCTAGTGTCTATAAAACCGTGTTTAGTTTGTCTTCTGGCCGGCAGAGGGCGCTAGTGTCTATAAAACCGTGTTAAGTGTGGCTTCTGGCCGGCAGGTGGCGCTAGTGTCTGTGAATTCGTGCAAGTTTGGCGCCTGGCCGGCAGAGGGCGCTAGTGTCTATAAAACCGTGTTAAGTGTGGCTTCTGGCCGGCAGGTGGCGCTAGTGTCTGTAAATTCGTGTCAAGTTTGGCGTCTGGCCGGCAGAGGGCGCTAGTATCTATAAAACCGTGTTTAGTTTGTCTTCTGGCCGGCAGAGGGCGCTAGTGTCTGTAAATTCGTGTCAAGTTTGGCGTCTGGCTGGCAGAGGGCGCTAGTGTCTATAAAACCGTGTTTAGTTTGTCTTCTGGCCGGCAGGTGGCGCTAGTGTGTATAAAACCGTGTTAAGCGTGGCTTCAGGCCGGCAGAGGGCGCTAGTGTCTATAAAACCGTGTTTAGTTTGTCTTCTTGCCGGCAGGTGGCGCTAGTGTCTATAAAACCGTGTTTAGTTTTTCTTCTGGCCGGTAGGATATAAGAACTTGTCGAGGTGTAACATATAAAAGTTGTATGAAATAGTAATAACATCGAAAAAAAAAAACCGTGTCAAGTTTGGCGCCTGGCCGGCAGAGGGCGCTAGTGTCTATAAAACCGTGTTAAGTGTGGCTTCTGGCCGGCAGGTGGCGCTAGTGTCTGTAAATTCGTGTCAAGTTTGGCGTCTGGCCGGTAGAGGGCACTAGTGTCTATAAAACCGTGTTAAGTGTGGCTTCTGGCCGGCAGAGGGCGCTAGTGTCTGTAAATTCGTGTCAAGTTTGGCGCCTGGCCGGCAGAGGGCGCTAGTGTCTATAAAACCGTGTTTAGTTTGTCTTCTGGCCGGCAGGTGGCGCTAGTGTCTGTAAATTCGTGTTAAGTGTGGCTTCTGGCCGGCAGGTGGCGCTAGTGTCTGTGAATTCGTGCAAGTTTCGCGCCTGGCCGGCAGAGGGCGCTAGTGTCTATAAAACCGTGTTTAGTTTGTCTTCTGGCCGGCAGGTGGCGCTAGTGTCTGTAAATTCGTGTCAAGTTTGGCGTCTGGCCGGTAGAGGGCACTAGTGTCTATAAAACCGTGTTAAGTGTGGCTTCTGGCCGGCAGGTGGCGCTAGTGTCTGTGAATTCGTGCAAGTTTGGCGCCTGGCCGGCAGAGGGCGCTAGTGTCTATAAAACCGTGTTAAGTGTGGCTTCTGGCCGGCAGGTGGCGCTAGTGTCTGTAAATTCGTGTCAAGTTTGGCGTCTGGCCGGCAGAGGGCGCTAGTGTCTATAAAACCGTGTTTAGTTTGTCTTCTGGCCGGCAGAGGGCGCTAGTGTCTGTAAATTCGTGTCAAGTTTGGCGTCTGGCTGGCAGAGGGCGCTAGTGTCTATAAAACCGTGTTTAGTTTGTCTTCTGGCCGGCAGGTGGCGCTAGTGTGTATAAAACCGTGTTAAGCGTGGCTTCAGGCCGGCAGAGGGCGCTAGTGTCTATAAAACCGTGTTAAGTTTGTCTTCTTGCCGGCAGGTGGCGCTAGTGTCTATAAAACCGTGTTTAGTTTTTCTTCTGGCCGGTAGGATATAAGAACTTGTCGAGGTGTAACATATAAAAGTTGTATGAAATAGTAATAACATCGAAAAAAAAAAACCGTGTCAAGTTTGGCGCCTGGCCGGCAGAGGGCGCTAGTGTCTATAAAACCGTGTTAAGTGTGGCTTCTGGCCGGCAGGTGGCGCTAGTGTCTATAAAACCGTGTTTAGTTTGTCTTCTGGCCGGCAGAGGGCGCTAGTGTCTATAAAACCGTGTTAAGTGTGGCTTCTGGCCGGCAGGTGGCGCTAGTGTCTGTGAATTCGTGCAAGTTTGGCGCCTGGCCGGCAGAGGGCGCTAGTGTCTATAAAACCGTGTTAAGTGTGGCTTCTGGCCGGCAGGTGGCGCTAGTGTCTGTAAATTCGTGTCAAGTTTGGCGCCTGGCCGGCAGAGGGCGCTAGTGTCTATAAAACCGTGTTTAGTTTGTCTTCTGGCCGGCAGAGGGCGCTAGTGTCTATAAAACCGTGTTAAGTGTGGCTTCTGGCCGGCAGGTGGCGCTAGTGTCTGTGAATTCGTGCAAGTTTGGCGCCTGGCCGGCAGAGGGCGCTAGTGTCTATAAAACCGTGTTTAGTTTGTCTTCTGGCCGGCAGAGGGCGCTAGTGTCTGTAAATTCGTGTCAAGTTTGGCGTCTGGCTGGCAGAGGGCGCTAGTGTCTATAAAACCGTGTTTAGTTTGTCTTCTGGCCGGCAGGTGGCGCTAGTGTGTATAAAACCGTGTTAAGCGTGGCTTCAGGCCGGCAGAGGGCGCTAGTGTCTATAAAACCGTGTTTAGTTTGTCTTCTTGCCGGCAGGTGGCGCTAGTGTCTATAAAACCGTGTTTAGTTTTTCTTCTGGCCGGTAGGATATAAGAACTTGTCGAGGTGTAACATATAAAAGTTGTATGAAATAGTAATAACATCGAAAAAAAAAAACCGTGTCAAGTTTGGCGCCTGGCCGGCAGAGGGCGCTAGTGTCTATAAAACCGTGTTAAGTGTGGCTTCTGGCCGGCAGGTGGCGCTAGTGTCTGTAAATTCGTGTCAAGTTTGGCGTCTGGCCGGTAGAGGGCACTAGTGTCTATAAAACCGTGTTAAGTGTGGCTTCTGGCCGGCAGAGGGCGCTAGTGTCTGTAAATTCGTGTCAAGTTTGGCGCCTGGCCGGCAGAGGGCGCTAGTGTCTATAAAACCGTGTTAAGTGTGGCTTCTGGCCGGCAGGTGGCGCTAGTGTCTGTAAATTCGTGTCAAGTTTGGCGCCTGGCCGGCAGAGGGCGCTAGTGTCTATAAAACCGTGTTAAGTGTGGCTTCTGGCCGGCAGGTGGCGCTAGTGTCTGTGAATTCGTGCAAGTTTGGCGCCTGGCCGGCAGAGGGCGCTAGTGTCTATAAAACCGTGTTAAGTGTGGCTTCTGGCCGGCAGGTGGCGCTAGTGTCTGTAAATTCGTGTCAAGTTTGGCGTCTGGCCGGCAGAGGGCGCTAGTGTCTATAAAACCGTGTTTAGTTTGTCTTCTGGCCGGCAGAGGGCGCTAGTGTCTGTAAATTCGTGTCAAGTTTGGCGTCTGGCTGGCAGAGGGCGCTAGTGTCTATAAAACCGTGTTTAGTTTGTCTTCTGGCCGGCAGGTGGCGCTAGTGTGTATAAAACCGTGTTAAGCGTGGCTTCAGGCCGGCAGAGGGCGCTAGTGTCTATAAAACCGTGTTTAGTTTGTCTTCTTGCCGGCAGGTGGCGCTAGTGTCTATAAAACCGTGTTTAGTTTTTCTTCTGGCCGGTAGGATATAAGAACTTGTCGAGGTGTAACATATAAAAGTTGTATGAAATAGTAATAACATCGAAAAAAAAAAACCGTGTCAAGTTTGGCGCCTGGCCGGCAGAGGGCGCTAGTGTCTATAAAACCGTGTTAAGTGTGGCTTCTGGCCGGCAGGTGGCGCTAGTGTCTGTAAATTCGTGTCAAGTTTGGCGTCTGGCCGGTAGAGGGCACTAGTGTCTATAAAACCGTGTTAAGTGTGGCTTCTGGCCGGCAGAGGGCGCTAGTGTCTGTAAATTCGTGTCAAGTTTGGCGCCTGGCCGGCAGAGGGCGCTAGTGTCTATAAAACCGTGTTAAGTGTGGCTTCTGGCCGGCAGGTGGCGCTAGTGTCTGTAAATTCGTGTCAAGTTTGGCGCCTGGCCGGCAGAGGGCGCTAGTGTCTATAAAACCGTGTTTAGTTTGTCTTCTGGCCGGCAGAGGGCGCTAGTGTCTATAAAACCGTGTTAAGTGTGGCTTCTGGCCGGCAGGTGGCGCTAGTGTCTGTGAATTCGTGCAAGTTTGGCGCCTGGCCGGCAGAGGGCGCTAGTGTCTATAAAACCGTGTTAAGTGTGGCTTCTGGCCGGCAGGTGGCGCTAGTGTCTGTAAATTCGTGTCAAGTTTGGCGTCTGGCCGGCAGAGGGCGCTAGTGTCTATAAAACCGTGTTTAGTTTGTCTTCTGGCCGGCAGAGGGCGCTAGTGTCTGTAAATTCGTGTCAAGTTTGGCGTCTGGCTGGCAGAGGGCGCTAGTGTCTATAAAACCGTGTTTAGTTTGTCTTCTGGCCGGCAGGTGGCGCTAGTGTGTATAAAACCGTGTTAAGCGTGGCTTCAGGCCGGCAGAGGGCGCTAGTGTCTATAAAACCGTGTTTAGTTTGTCTTCTTGCCGGCAGGTGGCGCTAGTGTCTATAAAACCGTGTTTAGTTTTTCTTCTGGCCGGTAGGATATAAGAACTTGTCGAGGTGTAACATATAAAAGTTGTATGAAATAGTAATAACATCGAAAAAAAAAAACCGTGTCAAGTTTGGCGCCTGGCCGGCAGAGGGCGCTAGTGTCTATAAAACCGTGTTAAGTGTGGCTTCTGGCCGGCAGGTGGCGCTAGTGTCTATAAAACCGTGTTTAGTTTGTCTTCTGGCCGGCAGAGGGCGCTAGTGTCTATAAAACCGTGTTAAGTGTGGCTTCTGGCCGGCAGGTGGCGCTAGTGTCTGTGAATTCGTGCAAGTTTGGCGCCTGGCCGGCAGAGGGCGCTAGTGTCTATAAAACCGTGTTAAGTGTGGCTTCTGGCCGGCAGGTGGCGCTAGTGTCTGTAAATTCGTGTCAAGTTTGGCGTCTGGCCGGCAGAGGGCGCTAGTATCTATAAAACCGTGTTTAGTTTGTCTTCTGGCCGGCAGAGGGCGCTAGTGTCTGTAAATTCGTGTCAAGTTTGGCGTCTGGCTGGCAGAGGGCGCTAGTGTCTATAAAACCGTGTTTAGTTTGTCTTCTGGCCGGCAGGTGGCGCTAGTGTGTATAAAACCGTGTTAAGCGTGGCTTCAGGCCGGCAGAGGGCGCTAGTGTCTATAAAACCGTGTTTAGTTTGTCTTCTTGCCGGCAGGTGGCGCTAGTGTCTATAAAACCGTGTTTAGTTTTTCTTCTGGCCGGTAGGATATAAGAACTTGTCGAGGTGTAACATATAAAAGTTGTATGAAATAGTAATAACATCGAAAAAAAAAAACCGTGTCAAGTTTGGCGCCTGGCCGGCAGAGGGCGCTAGTGTCTATAAAACCGTGTTAAGTGTGGCTTCTGGCCGGCAGGTGGCGCTAGTGTCTGTAAATTCGTGTCAAGTTTGGCGTCTGGCCGGTAGAGGGCACTAGTGTCTATAAAACCGTGTTAAGTGTGGCTTCTGGCCGGCAGAGGGCGCTAGTGTCTGTAAATTCGTGTCAAGTTTGGCGCCTGGCCGGCAGAGGGCGCTAGTGTCTATAAAACCGTGTTTAGTTTGTCTTCTGGCCGGCAGGTGGCGCTAGTGTCTGTAAATTCGTGTTAAGTGTGGCTTCTGGCCGGCAGGTGGCGCTAGTGTCTGTGAATTCGTGCAAGTTTCGCGCCTGGCCGGCAGAGGGCGCTAGTGTCTATAAAACCGTGTTAAGTGTGGCTTCTGGCCGGCAGGTGGCGCTAGTGTCTGTAAATTCGTGTCAAGTTTGGCGTCTGGCCGGTAGAGGGCACTAGTGTCTATAAAACCGTGTTAAGTGTGGCTTCTGGCCGGCAGGTGGCGCTAGTGTCTGTGAATTCGTGCAAGTTTGGCGCCTGGCCGGCAGAGGGCGCTAGTGTCTATAAAACCGTGTTAAGTGTGGCTTCTGGCCGGCAGGTGGCGCTAGTGTCTGTAAATTCGTGTCAAGTTTGGCGTCTGGCCGGCAGAGGGCGCTAGTGTCTATAAAACCGTGTTTAGTTTGTCTTCTGGCCGGCAGAGGGCGCTAGTGTCTGTAAATTCGTGTCAAGTTTGGCGTCTGGCTGGCAGAGGGCGCTAGTGTCTATAAAACCGTGTTTAGTTTGTCTTCTGGCCGGCAGGTGGCGCTAGTGTGTATAAAACCGTGTTAAGCGTGGCTTCAGGCCGGCAGAGGGCGCTAGTGTCTATAAAACCGTGTTTAGTTTGTCTTCTTGCCGGCAGGTGGCGCTAGTGTCTATAAAACCGTGTTTAGTTTTTCTTCTGGCCGGTAGGATATAAGAACTTGTCGAGGTGTAACATATAAAAGTTGTATGAAATAGTAATAACATCGAAAAAAAAAAACCGTGTCAAGTTTGGCGCCTGGCCGGCAGAGGGCGCTAGTGTCTATAAAACCGTGTTAAGTGTGGCTTCTGGCCGGCAGGTGGCGCTAGTGTCTATAAAACCGTGTTTAGTTTGTCTTCTGGCCGGCAGAGGGCGCTAGTGTCTATAAAACCGTGTTAAGTGTGGCTTCTGGCCGGCAGGTGGCGCTAGTGTCTGTGAATTCGTGCAAGTTTGGCGCCTGGCCGGCAGAGGGCGCTAGTGTCTATAAAACCGTGTTAAGTGTGGCTTCTGGCCGGCAGGTGGCGCTAGTGTCTGTAAATTCGTGTCAAGTTTGGCGCCTGGCCGGCAGAGGGCGCTAGTGTCTATAAAACCGTGTTTAGTTTGTCTTCTGGCCGGCAGAGGGCGCTAGTGTCTATAAAACCGTGTTAAGTGTGGCTTCTGGCCGGCAGGTGGCGCTAGTGTCTGTGAATTCGTGCAAGTTTGGCGCCTGGCCGGCAGAGGGCGCTAGTGTCTATAAAACCGTGTTTAGTTTGTCTTCTGGCCGGCAGAGGGCGCTAGTGTCTGTAAATTCGTGTCAAGTTTGGCGCCTGGCCGGCAGAGGGCGCTAGTGTCTATAAAACCGTGTTTAGTTTGTCTTCTGGCCGGCAGAGGGCGCTAGTGTCTATAAAACCGTGTTAAGTGTGGCTTCTGGCCGGCAGGTGGCGCTAGTGTCTGTGAATTCGTGCAAGTTTGGCGCCTGGCCGGCAGAGGGCGCTAGTGTCTATAAAACCGTGTTTAGTTTGTCTTCTGGCCGGCAGGTGGCGCTAGTGTGTATAAAACCGTGTTAAGCGTGGCTTCAGGCCGGCAGAGGGCGCTAGTGTCTATAAAACCGTGTTTAGTTTGTCTTCTTGCCGGCAGGTGGCGCTAGTGTCTATAAAACCGTGTTTAGTTTTTCTTCTGGCCGGTAGGATATAAGAACTTGTCGAGGTGTAACATATAAAAGTTGTATGAAATAGTAATAACATCGAAAAAAAAAAACCGTGTCAAGTTTGGCGCCTGGCCGGCAGAGGGCGCTAGTGTCTATAAAACCGTGTTAAGTGTGGCTTCTGGCCGGCAGGTGGCGCTAGTGTCTGTAAATTCGTGTCAAGTTTGGCGTCTGGCCGGTAGAGGGCACTAGTGTCTATAAAACCGTGTTAAGTGTGGCTTCTGGCCGGCAGAGGGCGCTAGTGTCTGTAAATTCGTGTCAAGTTTGGCGCCTGGCCGGCAGAGGGCGCTAGTGTCTATAAAACCGTGTTAAGTGTGGCTTCTGGCCGGCAGGTGGCGCTAGTGTCTGTAAATTCGTGTCAAGTTTGGCGTCTGGCCGGTAGAGGGCACTAGTGTCTATAAAACCGTGTTAAGTGTGGCTTCTGGCCGGCAGAGGGCGCTAGTGTCTGTAAATTCGTGTCAAGTTTGGCGCCTGGCCGGCAGAGGGCGCTAGTGTCTATAAAACCGTGTTTAGTTTGTCTTCTGGCCGGCAGGTGGCGCTAGTGTCTGTAAATTCGTGTTAAGTGTGGCTTCTGGCCGGCAGGTGGCGCTAGTGTCTGTGAATTCGTGCAAGTTTCGCGCCTGGCCGGCAGAGGGCGCTAGTGTCTATAAAACCGTGTTAAGTGTGGCTTCTGGCCGGCAGGTGGCGCTAGTGTCTGTAAATTCGTGTCAAGTTTGGCGTCTGGCCGGTAGAGGGCACTAGTGTCTATAAAACCGTGTTAAGTGTGGCTTCTGGCCGGCAGGTGGCGCTAGTGTCTGTGAATTCGTGCAAGTTTGGCGCCTGGCCGGCAGAGGGCGCTAGTGTCTATAAAACCGTGTTAAGTGTGGCTTCTGGCCGGCAGGTGGCGCTAGTGTCTGTAAATTCGTGTCAAGTTTGGCGTCTGGCCGGCAGAGGGCGCTAGTGTCTATAAAACCGTGTTTAGTTTGTCTTCTGGCCGGCAGAGGGCGCTAGTGTCTGTAAATTCGTGTCAAGTTTGGCGTCTGGCTGGCAGAGGGCGCTAGTGTCTATAAAACCGTGTTTAGTTTGTCTTCTGGCCGGCAGGTGGCGCTAGTGTGTATAAAACCGTGTTAAGCGTGGCTTCAGGCCGGCAGAGGGCGCTAGTGTCTATAAAACCGTGTTTAGTTTGTCTTCTTGCCGGCAGGTGGCGCTAGTGTCTATAAAACCGTGTTTAGTTTTTCTTCTGGCCGGTAGGATATAAGAACTTGTCGAGGTGTAACATATAAAAGTTGTATGAAATAGTAATAACATCGAAAAAAAAAAACCGTGTCAAGTTTGGCGCCTGGCCGGCAGAGGGCGCTAGTGTCTATAAAACCGTGTTAAGTGTGGCTTCTGGCCGGCAGGTGGCGCTAGTGTCTATAAAACCGTGTTTAGTTTGTCTTCTGGCCGGCAGAGGGCGCTAGTGTCTATAAAACCGTGTTAAGTGTGGCTTCTGGCCGGCAGGTGGCGCTAGTGTCTGTGAATTCGTGCAAGTTTGGCGCCTGGCCGGCAGAGGGCGCTAGTGTCTATAAAACCGTGTTAAGTGTGGCTTCTGGCCGGCAGGTGGCGCTAGTGTCTGTAAATTCGTGTCAAGTTTGGCGCCTGGCCGGCAGAGGGCGCTAGTGTCTATAAAACCGTGTTTAGTTTGTCTTCTGGCCGGCAGAGGGCGCTAGTGTCTATAAAACCGTGTTAAGTGTGGCTTCTGGCCGGCAGGTGGCGCTAGTGTCTGTGAATTCGTGCAAGTTTGGCGCCTGGCCGGCAGAGGGCGCTAGTGTCTATAAAACCGTGTTTAGTTTGTCTTCTGGCCGGCAGAGGGCGCTAGTGTCTGTAAATTCGTGTCAAGTTTGGCGTCTGGCTGGCAGAGGGCGCTAGTGTCTATAAAACCGTGTTTAGTTTGTCTTCTGGCCGGCAGGTGGCGCTAGTGTGTATAAAACCGTGTTAAGCGTGGCTTCAGGCCGGCAGAGGGCGCTAGTGTCTATAAAACCGTGTTTAGTTTGTCTTCTTGCCGGCAGGTGGCGCTAGTGTCTATAAAACCGTGTTTAGTTTTTCTTCTGGCCGGTAGGATATAAGAACTTGTCGAGGTGTAACATATAAAAGTTGTATGAAATAGTAATAACATCGAAAAAAAAAAACCGTGTCAAGTTTGGCGCCTGGCCGGCAGAGGGCGCTAGTGTCTATAAAACCGTGTTAAGTGTGGCTTCTGGCCGGCAGGTGGCGCTAGTGTCTGTAAATTCGTGTCAAGTTTGGCGTCTGGCCGGTAGAGGGCACTAGTGTCTATAAAACCGTGTTAAGTGTGGCTTCTGGCCGGCAGAGGGCGCTAGTGTCTGTAAATTCGTGTCAAGTTTGGCGCCTGGCCGGCAGAGGGCGCTAGTGTCTATAAAACCGTGTTAAGTGTGGCTTCTGGCCGGCAGGTGGCGCTAGTGTCTGTAAATTCGTGTCAAGTTTGGCGTCTGGCCGGTAGAGGGCACTAGTGTCTATAAAACCGTGTTAAGTGTGGCTTCTGGCCGGCAGAGGGCGCTAGTGTCTGTAAATTCGTGTCAAGTTTGGCGCCTGGCCGGCAGAGGGCGCTAGTGTCTATAAAACCGTGTTTAGTTTGTCTTCTGGCCGGCAGGTGGCGCTAGTGTCTGTAAATTCGTGTTAAGTGTGGCTTCTGGCCGGCAGGTGGCGCTAGTGTCTGTGAATTCGTGCAAGTTTCGCGCCTGGCCGGCAGAGGGCGCTAGTGTCTATAAAACCGTGTTAAGTGTGGCTTCTGGCCGGCAGGTGGCGCTAGTGTCTGTAAATTCGTGTCAAGTTTGGCGTCTGGCCGGTAGAGGGCACTAGTGTCTATAAAACCGTGTTAAGTGTGGCTTCTGGCCGGCAGGTGGCGCTAGTGTCTGTGAATTCGTGCAAGTTTGGCGCCTGGCCGGCAGAGGGCGCTAGTGTCTATAAAACCGTGTTAAGTGTGGCTTCTGGCCGGCAGGTGGCGCTAGTGTCTGTAAATTCGTGTCAAGTTTGGCGTCTGGCCGGCAGAGGGCGCTAGTGTCTATAAAACCGTGTTTAGTTTGTCTTCTGGCCGGCAGAGGGCGCTAGTGTCTGTAAATTCGTGTCAAGTTTGGCGTCTGGCTGGCAGAGGGCGCTAGTGTCTATAAAACCGTGTTTAGTTTGTCTTCTGGCCGGCAGAGGGCGCTAGTGTCTGTAAATTCGTGTCAAGTTTGGCGTCTGGCTGGCAGAGGGCGCTAGTGTCTATAAAACCGTGTTAAGTGTGGCTTCTGGCCGGCAGGTGGCGCTAGTGTCTGTAAATTCGTGTCAAGTTTGGCGTCTGGCCGGTAGAGGGCACTAGTGTCTATAAAACCGTGTTAAGTGTGGCTTCTGGCCGGCAGAGGGCGCTAGTGTCTGTAAATTCGTGTCAAGTTTGGCGCCTGGCCGGCAGAGGGCGCTAGTGTCTATAAAACCGTGTTAAGTGTGGCTTCTGGCCGGCAGGTGGCGCTAGTGTCTGTAAATTCGTGTCAAGTTTGGCGTCTGGCCGGCAGAGGGCGCTAGTGTATTATGAAGTATGAAGTATGAAGTATTATGAAATTAGATCGCTCTCTATCTAGGAACTTGATGAAAAAAATGAATTGTGAAAATTCAATGGATATAGATGTTCTGGATGTCTCTACATCCGTCCGAGGTGTTTTATATAAAAGTGTTGTGAAAATAGTAATAGCCACAGAAAAATAACTAACCTTAA
>NW_026614292.1:0-20000 GCF_026230105.1 Diorhabda sublineata | reverse complement strand
CTTCCCAGTCCCTGCTTCGTTGAAGAGAGCAGTAATATATTCATTCACCTCTTTTCTCACTCCCTCTCTATGGCGGTCTAGGTTGGTGAGTTGAGAGTAACGGAATAAAGTGCTATCATAAGTATTCCATCCGTCATTAGCGTGCCAGTAATCGTATAAAAACGTAGAGATTGTATTGTGCCGGTGTTCTATCGCAATGGGTACGAACTCCTCAGCATTCGGATTAAGACTCTGACGATCTTTAAAGGTTGAGTCCCTGCCTCGATCTCTAGGACTCTCGAGAAGAGAGAATTCCACTACTTCGCCCTCTGCTTCCTCGTGAGGCCGCGCGTTTTCGTTCTCAAGTTGTTCGAGAACGTCTACGCGGGCCTCGATGTTGTTTTCGTTTCTGAGGAATTCGAGGAGTTCCTTGTATCTATCCTGTTTCCGTCTATATTTTATAGAGTCGATGGTACGGTTAGGATAGATACTTTGGAGATGTTTATTGATGAAACGGCCCGTATAGGCAAGTTCATGTTTGGCCATTTCAATGTAATCCTCATCCTCGAATTCAACGGGGGCATTAGGCTTTTCGTAGAGATTCTCAAGCTCCTCATTGTACTCCACGGGGTGCGCTCTCCGCATGTGCTGTCGCATTCCAGCGTAAGTCTTATAAGAGAGTCATAGTTACTCCCGCCGTTTACCCGCGCTTGCTTGAATTTCTTCACTTTGACATTCAGAGCACTGGGCAGAAATCACATTGAGTCAACACCCGTTGGGGCCATCGCAATGCTTTGTTTTAATTAGACAGTCGGATTCCCCTAGTCCGTGCCAGTTCTGAGCTGACCGTTGAATGGCGGCCGAAGAGGATATCCAAATACCGATTAAGGTAATATGGAACCTCGCAGCAAGACGGTTCCGCGGGAGGCCAAGGCACGGGACCGAACTCGGATCCATAATCATCACAAATACTCCAACCATGAAGGAAGGAGAGAGATGCTCCAATTACTTCACCTCGCCCAGGCCCGGCACGTCAGCCGTGACCCACTTCCTCGCCAAGCCCGACACGCCCCGATCCTCAGAGCCAATCCTTATCCCGAAGTTACGGATCCAATTTGCCGACTTCCCTTACCTACATTATTCTATCGACTAGAGGCTCTTCACCTTGGAGACCTGCTGCGGATATGGGTACGAACCGGCGCGAGCCTCCACGTGGCCCTCTCCTGGATTTTCAAGGTCCGAGGGGAAGATCCGGACACCGCTGCAACTGCGGTGCTCTTCGCGTTCCAAACCATATCTCCCTGCTAGAGGATTCCATGGAACTCGAACGCTTATGCAGAAAAGAAAACTCTTCCCGGATCTCCCGACGGCGTCTCCAGGTCCTTTTGGGTTACCCCGACGAACTCTCTTGCGAGGGCCCGACTTTTTGACGGTTCCGCTGCCGGGTTCCGGAATAGGAACCGGATTCCCTTTCGCCCGATGGGTGTGTACAAACTTTTTACGTGTTTGTGTACACGTACACACGTACGTACGTACGTAAATAATAAAGCTACACCACATCAACATCGGCTTTCGCCTAGGGCTTAGGATCGACTGACTCGTGTGCAACGGCTGTTCACACGAAACCCTTCTCCACGTCAGTCCTCCAGGGCCTCGCTGGAGTATTTGCTACTACCACCAAGATCTGCACCGACGGCGGCTCCAGACGGCCTCACGGCCAATCCTTCTGCGCACACCGCCGCGACCCTCCTACTCGTCAGAGCTTCATGGTCGCGCGCAAAACGCGAACCGCACATGCCGCTGACGGTCGAGTATAAGCACGACGCTTCAGCGCCATCCATTTTCAGGGCTAGTAACTTCGGCAGGTGAGTTGTTACACACTCCTTGGCGGATTCCGACTTCCATGGCCACCGTCCTGCTGTCTTAAGTTACCAACGCCTTTCATGGTATCCCATAAGCGTCGATTTTGGCGCTTTAACTCGACGTTTGGTTCATCCCACAGCGCCAGTTCTGCTTACCAAAAATGGCCCACTTGGCACTCTGATTCGAGTCTCGCGGCTTCATAAGTTCGAGCAAGCCGGAGATCTCACCCATTTAAAGTTTGAGAATAGGTTGAGGTCGTTTCGACCCCAATGCCTCTAATCATTCGCTTTACCGGATGAAACTCGTACGCTACGAGCGCCAGCTATCCTGAGGGAAACTTCGGAGGGAACCAGCTACTAGATGGTTCGATTAGTCTTTCGCCCCTATACCCAGTTCCGACGATCGATTTGCACGTCAGAATCGCTACGGACCTCCATCAGGGTTTCCCCTGACTTCGTCCTGACCAGGCATAGTTCACCATCTTTCGGGTCCCAGCGTGTACGCTCTTGGTGCGCCTCTTCTCGTAATGAGAACGAGACGCCCCGGGAGTGCGAAGCGATCCAATTTATTAAAAAAGCAAATCGCTTATCCTCCCTTGGTCTACGCGAGGTAAACCTTTACTTTCATTACGCCTTTAGGTTTAGTTATTTCCCAATGACTCGCGCACATGCTAGACTCCTTGGTCCGTGTTTCAAGACGGGTCCTGAAATTACCCAAATCGATAGCGTCGTTGATCGGCGTTTCGAAACGAGGTCTGTTCGAGAACACCGTAACCAACAGTCGTTCCGGGACAGAATCGGCATTATGTCCGATTACCGTCAAACACGAAACGCTCTTGCTACGGGCCGAACGCTAATTATAATTTAGCGGCCCCGCGCCATATTTGTACCGTCGAGCGAGTCTGTCGGAATATCGAGGGTCCGCATGAAAAAATCAAGTGGTCTCCACCTCGAGTCTTAAACAGACACCCAACGGATCACGACGTCCTACTAGAGGAAAAGTGCACGCGTTCGATATCGATTAGAAAAACGTAAAACGCGATTTATTGTGTTGCCGAAACAACAACAATATCCGTCATACAAACGTTCAACTTCAATTATCGAAACGCGAATGAATTTCCTCTTTCGACCTTTCGGGTTTCTCAGGTTTACCCCTGAACGGTTTCACGTACTCTTGAACTCTCTCTTCAAAGTGCTTTTCAACTTTCCCTCACGGTACTTGTTCGCTATCGGTCTCGTGGTCATATTTAGCCTTAGATGGAGTTTACCACCCACTTAGGGCTGCACTCTCAAGCAACCCGACTCTCAGGAGAGATCCTCACGCAATCGGCAACGGTCGCTACGGGCCTGGCACCCTCTATGGGCTGTGGCCCCGTTCAAGAAGGACTTGGACGCGCCGCACGATCTCGTGATAAACGGATCCTCCCTAACACCACATTTCCCGGTGGCCGATATCGACCACGGGATTCGGTGCTGGGCTTTTCCCTGTTCGCTCGCAGCTACTAAGGGAATCCTAGTTAGTTTCTTTTCCTCCGCTTAGTAATATGCTTAAATTCAGCGGGTAATCTCACCTGCTCTGAGGTCGATATATTATAATATATCTATAATATTTAAATACAATTCGCTAAAATATCACAAAAAAAAAACGTGTGTTTAATCACATTATATGAAATATAACATTATTTGTTTTTATTTATAGAGGCGGCAGAGCAAGTTATACATATATATATATATATATATATATATATATATATATATATCATATATTTTGTCGATACAGTATAAATGATATAAAAAAAAACACTGGTCAGACGTCCAGTCTTCGAAACTTTATTATTTCTCTCGGACACGACGACCGCGTTATCATTTTAAATATATATAATATATACACTTATTTATCGACTATATATACGTAAATATAACTCTACCAAACAAATTTTATGTATTTCATATAAAAATACACACGATCAATTTATGGTAGTAATAGCGTCGTTGTGTTCAAAAATTGCGCAAATTTTTTCTATAAAAAATTTACGCTGCTTTTCGCATTTTAGGATGCCGCACAAAAAAAAAATACGCACAAGTTTATAGTATGTGCGTGTGTTTTCTTTTAGTGTGCGTTATTGTGTCTCACACATCCAACACGCTTAGTCATTTATTTTTCTATAATAAATTGAAAAATTTTAAATTCTAAGCAGTCTTTTAAATTGATACGACCCTCAGTCAGGAGTGGTCCGGGAACGAGTATCCGAGGACCGCAATGTGCGTTCGAAATGTCGATGTTCATGTGTCCTGCAGTTCACAAGTTGACGCGCAATTAGCTGCGTTCTTCATCGACCCACGAGCCAAGTGATTCACCGTTCAGGGTAATCATTTTATTATGTCGTTTTCTCATATTCTATTCGTCGTATTTTTAATATTTGATTATTAAATTAATAATAATATTATAATATTTTATACGCGTATAGAATTATCTAACGACATTTATATAATATATATATATATATATATATATATATATTATTTATTAAATGGTAATTATATATAAATTTTAGAGAAATTATAATATCGTACTTAAAAATATCCGATAAATTTTAACCGCTGCACATGTTTTATTACAAACGAGGCGCGCATAGACAGATATCTCGCACGATATATTCCTCTTAATTATTACAAGTTTTTTAATCTTGAAAGTTTTATACAAATTTCGACACGGTCGGGCGTAAATCTTCGAACACCTTCGAAATAATACGTGAAATATTATTTCTAAAACGAATTTTTATACATATCGAAAGAATCGACACGTGCTTAAAAGTTTCGTTTAGGTACCCGGATGAAGAAAATGTCTTATCATCTCACATAATCATCATCACATATAATATTGTCGAAATTTTTTTGTATTACCTTCGATCGATAAAAAACTTATGTAATAATAAAAAAACGAAATAAAATTTCTCCATAAAAATACAGAAGACAGACACACACGACGACAACAACAACAACAACAACAACAGACGACGTTTCAATAATCTATATATTTTTCGTTTATTATAATAACGATTCTTTATATTAGAACGTTTTTAGTTAACAAGAAATTTTGTTAATGATCGTTCTGTCAATCGTTAATATATATATATATAATAATAAAAATATATTGTTACTACTATTGTGTCGTCATCGTCGTTCGTCGTCGTCGTCGTCGTCGACTCCTTCTACTAATCTATGATAAAAATTTTTCGTTATTTTTACTGTAAATTTATATATGTAGATATATATTTTATAGACGTATGAAATATATTTATCTTTTTTTTTTTTAAATATTATTCGAAACTTGTTCGAATTTTATAAAAAAAAAAAAAAAAAATTTCAATATATATACATCATATATTTATATCATATATAAATTTTCTTTTGAAGAGTTCGATTATTTTGTAGAAAAGAAAAATTTCTTTCACAATTATATATAATATAATAATACAGACTTGATTTCGTTTTTTTATTTTTTGTTTAAAAACGAACAAATACTCTGTAATGATCCTTCCGCAGGTTCACCTACGGAAACCTTGTTACGACTTTTACTTCCTCTAAATGATCAAGTTTGGTCATCTTTCCGAAGCATCGGCGACGCCGAAACGCCACCGCGCTCAGTCCGAAGACCTCACTAAATCATTCAATCGGTAGTAGCGACGGGCGGTGTGTACAAAGGGCAGGGACGTAATCAACGCGAGCTTATGACTCGCGCTTACTGGGAATTCCTCGTTCATGGGGAACAATTGCAAGCCCCAATCCCTAGCACGAAGGAGGTTCAGCGGGTTACCCGGGCCGCTCGGCCAGGGAGGACACGCTGATTCCTTCAGTGTAGCGCGCGTGCGGCCCAGAACATCTAAGGGCATCACAGACCTGTTATTGCTCAATCTCGTGCGGCTAGAAGCCGCCTGTCCCTCTAAGAAGAATTATTTGTACGCCGACAGTAAAAACCGCGAACGGCAAGAGCCGAAACTCAATACCGACGGGCCTTTGGGATGTCGAAATACGCCTAGTTAGCAGGCTAGAGTCTCGTTCGTTATCGGAATTAACCAGACAAATCGCTCCACCAACTAAGAACGGCCATGCACCACCACCCACCGAATCAAGAAAGAGCTCTCAATCTGTCAATCCTTCCGGTGTCCGGGCCTGGTGAGGTTTCCCGTGTTGAGTCAAATTAAGCCGCAGGCTCCACTCCTGGTGGTGCCCTTCCGTCAATTCCTTTAAGTTTCAGCTTTGCAACCATACTTCCCCCGGAACCCAAAAGCTTTGGTTTCCCGGAAGCTGCCCGCCGAGTCATCGGAGGAACGTCGGCGGATCGCTAGCTGGCATCGTTTATGGTTAGAACTAGGGCGGTATCTGATCGCCTTCGAACCTCTAACTTTCGTTCTTGATCAATGAAAGCGTTTTTGGCAAATGCTTTCGCTTCTGTCCGTCTTGCGACGATCCAAGAATTTCACCTCTAACGTCGCAATACGAATGCCCCCATCCGTTCCTATTAATCATTACCTCGGGGTTCCGAAAACCAACAAAATAGAACCGAGGTCCTATTCCATTATTCCATGCACACAGTATTCAGGCAAAATTTTGGCCTGCTTTAAGCACTCTAATTTGTTCAAAGTAAACGTGCCGGCCCACCTCGACACTCAGTCAAGAGCACCGCGGCGGGATTGAGTTGGGCCGCCCTTGCGAGCTAAGCCCACCGGCAGGACGTCCCACGACACGCCAGTTGACACCGCGTACGATGAACCAGCGGCGTGGGACACAGATTCGACTACGAGCTTTTTAACCGCAACAACTTTAATATACGCTATTGGAGCTGGAATTACCGCGGCTGCTGGCACCAGACTTGCCCTCCAATTGATCCTCGTTAAAGGGTTTAGAGTGTACTCATTCCGATTACGGGGCCTCGGATGAGTCCCGTATCGTTATTTTTCGTCACTACCTCCCCGTGCCGGGAGTGGGTAATTTGCGCGCCTGCTGCCTTCCTTGGATGTGGTAGCCGTTTCTCAGGCTCCCTCTCCGGAATCGAACCCTGATTCCCCGTTACCCGTTACAACCATGGTAGGCGCAGAACCTACCATCGACAGTTGATAAGGCAGACATTTGAAAGATGCGTCGCCGGTGCGAGACCGTGCGATCAGCGAAAAGTTATTCAGAGTCACCAAATTGTACGATGACGAGCAAGCCCGCCACCGATTGGTTTTGATCTAATAAAAGCGCTCCTTCCGTCTCCGGTCGGAACTCTGTTTGCATGTATTAGCTCTAGAATTACCACAGTTATCCAAGTAAATGTGGGTACGATCTAAGGAACCATAACTGATTTAATGAGCCTTTCGCGGTTTCACCTTAATTTGGCTTGTACTGAGACATGCATGGCTTAATCTTTGAGACAAGCATATGACTACTGGCAGGATCAACCAGGGAACTACTATTTGTGTATTTTATATATAATAAAACTATTATCGAAAAAGTTTTAATAACAATATCCACCACATAATGTGAGGATGAGAATTATGATGACGTTTTTTCATATTACATATATTTTATATTTATACACATAATATTTTATATTCATCTATATTCTCGTATATAATAAACACATTGTTATTTACTTTTTCGTTTGCGTGGTGTTTGCTGCGCTTATTATTGAAAATATATAATTTTCGGCGCCACGCTTTATATATTATAATATATTTTTCTTATATTTCATAAAATTTTCACCGAATCGACTATAAATTTATCTAAAATTTAATCGAAATGATATTTTAAATAAGATATAATTACGTCGACCGGAATAGAATTTCGACATTATCTCTACCCTTCGCTAGATTGTAAGCGACATGGTTTACAATTAGATAATAATGAACGAAATTTTTATTCTCGCTCGGAATAATGAGAGTTATCGCAATTTTGTGTAATAATATAAATGTTATATTATTATATATATTTTTATAGACGATCGCATATGAATCGCTCGCGGTAAAACGCTAGCTAAATTCGCGATCTCGCAATATATAATTTAATTTGTGGATATATTGATATAATATCTAAAAAGGGAACCGCTAGCAATATACGATAATATATTGGAGGAGAACGGGGACCCTTTCAGAAAACTATATAATCCACTATAATGTGGAATGACCGATACAACGTCTTTACGTAAATTATAACGAGTTCATTAAAATTTAACGAGACGTCAACTTCGATACACCACACATATATGTGCGCTGTACAACGGTACGCTTTCTACATTAACATTAATAAAGATGTATAGTGAAAATATATAAAAGATGTATTATGAATATTAAAAAGAAGTATTATGAAACTTCATACCGTCCGAGACGTAAAAGTGTTATGGAAAATATTAACAATAACGGAAAAAAAGTATTATGAAATTAGATTGCCGCTCGATGTACGAACGTACGAGATGTATTATATAAAAGTTGTATGAAAATAGTGATAATAATGAAAAACAAGTAGTATGAAATTATATTCCGCTCGACTTAGGAACTTGTCGAAAAAGATGAATTGTGAAAGTTGAATGGAGTTGTTTTTTATGTAGGAGCCGTTCGAGGTATATAATATAAAAGTGCTATGAAAATATTAACAATAACGGAAAAAAGTATTATGAAATTAGATCGCCGCTCGATGTATGAACGTCCGAGATGTATTATATAAAAGTTGTATTAAATTAGTGATAATAATGAAAAACAAGTAGTATGAAATTATATTCCGCTCGATATAAGAACTTGTCGAAAAAGATGAATTGCGAAAATTGAATGGAGATGTTTTGTATGTAGGAGCCGTTCGAGGTATATTATATAAAAGTGTTATGGAAAATATTAACAATAACGGAAAAAATGTATTATGAAATTAGATCGCCGCTCGATGAACGAACGTACGAGATGTATTATATAAAAGTTGTATGAAAATAGTAATAATTATGAAAAACAAGTATTATGAAATGAGATTTTCCCTAAATATATGAACTTGTCGAAAAAGATGAATTGTGAAAGTTGAATGGAGATGTTTTGTATGTAGGAACCGTTCGAGGTATATTATATAAAAGTGTTATGGAAAATATTGACAATAACGGAAAAAATGTATTATGAAATAAGATCGCCGCTCGATGAACGAACGTACGAGATGTATTATATAAAAGTTGTATGAAAATAGTAATAATTATGAAAAACAAGTATTATGAAATGAGATTTTCCCTAAATATATGAACTTGTCGAAAAAGATGAATTGTGAAAGTTGAATGGAGATGTTTTGTATGTAGGAACCGTTCGAGGTATATTATATAAAAGTGTTATGGAAAATATTAACAATAACGGAAAAAATGTATTATGAAATTAGATCGCCGCTCGATGAACGAACGTACGAGATGTATTATATAAAAGTTGTATGAAAATAGTAATAATTATGAAAAACAAGTATTATGAAATGAGATTTTCCCTAAATATATGAACTTGTCGAAAAAGATGAATTGTAAAAGTTGAATGGAGATGTTTTGTATGTAGGAACCGTTCGAGGTATATTATATAAAAGTGTTATGGAAAATATTGACAATAACGGAAAAAATGTATTATGAAATTAGATCGCCGCTCGATGAACGAACGTACGAGATGTATTATATAAAAGTTGTATGAAAATAGTAATAATTATGAAAAACAAGTATTATGAAATGAGATTTTCCCTAAATATATGAACTTGTCGAAAAAGATGAATTGTGAAAGTTGAATGGAGATGTTTTGTATGTAGGAGCCGTTCGAGGTATATTATATAAAAGTGCTATGAAAATATTAACAATAACGGAAAAAAGTATTATGAAATTAGATCGCCGCTCGATGTATGAACGTCCGAGATGTATTATATAAAAGTTGTATTAAATTAGTGATAATAATGAAAAACAAGTAGTATGAAATTATATTCCGCTCGACTTAGGAACTTGTCGAAAAAGATGAATTGTGAAAGTTGAATGGAGTTGTTTTTTATGTAGGAGCCGTTCGAGGTATATAATATAAAAGTGCTATGAAAATATTAACAATAACGGAAAAAAGTATTATGAAATTAGATCGCCGCTCGATGTATGAACGTCCGAGATGTATTATATAAAAGTTGTATTAAATTAGTGATAATAATGAAAAACAAGTAGTATGAAATTATATTCCGCTCGATATAAGAACTTGTCGAAAAAGATGAATTGCGAAAATTGAATGGAGATGTTTTGTATGTAGGAGCCGTTCGAGGTATATTATATAAAAGTGTTATGAAAAGTATTAACAATAACGGAAAACAGTATTATGAAATTAGATGACCGCTCGATGTATGAACGTCCGAGGTGCATTATATAAAAGTTGTATAAAATTAGTGATAATAATAAAAAACAATTATTGTGAAATTTTATTCCGCTCGACTTAGGAACTTGTCGAAAAAGATGAATTGCGAAAATTGAAAGTTTGGCGCCTGGCCGGCAGAGGGCGCTAGTGTCTATAAAACCGTGTTAAGTTTGTCTTCTGGCCGGCAGGTGGCGCTAGTGTCTATAAAACCGTGTCAAGTTTGGCGCCTGGCCGGCAGAGGGCGCTAGTGTCTATAAAACCGTGTTTAGTTTGTCTTCTGGCCGGCAGAGGGCGCTAGTGTCTATAAAACCGTGTTAAGTGTGGCTTCTGGCCGGCAGGTGGCGCTAGTGTCTGTGAATTCGTGCAAGTTTGGCGCCTGGCCGGCAGAGGGCGCTAGTGTCTATAAAACCGTGTTAAGTGTGGCTTCTGGCCGGCAGGTGGCGCTAGTGTCTGTAAATTCGTGTCAAGTTTGGCGCCTGGCCGGCAGAGGGCGCTAGTGTCTATAAAACCGTGTTTAGTTTGTCTTCTGGCCGGCAGAGGGCGCTAGTGTCTATAAAACCGTGTTAAGTGTGGCTTCTGGCCGGCAGGTGGCGCTAGTGTCTGTGAATTCGTGCAAGTTTGGCGCCTGGCCGGCAGAGGGCGCTAGTGTCTATAAAACCGTGTTTAGTTTGTCTTCTGGCCGGCAGAGGGCGCTAGTGTCTGTAAATTCGTGTCAAGTTTGGCGTCTGGCTGGCAGAGGGCGCTAGTGTCTATAAAACCGTGTTTAGTTTGTCTTCTGGCCGGCAGGTGGCGCTAGTGTGTATAAAACCGTGTTAAGCGTGGCTTCAGGCCGGCAGAGGGCGCTAGTGTCTATAAAACCGTGTTTAGTTTGTCTTCTTGCCGGCAGGTGGCGCTAGTGTCTATAAAACCGTGTTTAGTTTTTCTTCTGGCCGGTAGGATATAAGAACTTGTCGAGGTGTAACATATAAAAGTTGTATGAAATAGTAATAACATCGAAAAAAAAAAACCGTGTCAAGTTTGGCGCCTGGCCGGCAGAGGGCGCTAGTGTCTATAAAACCGTGTTAAGTGTGGCTTCTGGCCGGCAGGTGGCGCTAGTGTCTGTAAATTCGTGTCAAGTTTGGCGTCTGGCCGGTAGAGGGCACTAGTGTCTATAAAACCGTGTTAAGTGTGGCTTCTGGCCGGCAGAGGGCGCTAGTGTCTGTAAATTCGTGTCAAGTTTGGCGCCTGGCCGGCAGAGGGCGCTAGTGTCTATAAAACCGTGTTAAGTGTGGCTTCTGGCCGGCAGGTGGCGCTAGTGTCTGTAAATTCGTGTCAAGTTTGGCGCCTGGCCGGCAGAGGGCGCTAGTGTCTATAAAACCGTGTTTAGTTTGTCTTCTGGCCGGCAGAGGGCGCTAGTGTCTATAAAACCGTGTTAAGTGTGGCTTCTGGCCGGCAGGTGGCGCTAGTGTCTGTGAATTCGTGCAAGTTTGGCGCCTGGCCGGCAGAGGGCGCTAGTGTCTATAAAACCGTGTTAAGTGTGGCTTCTGGCCGGCAGGTGGCGCTAGTGTCTGTAAATTCGTGTCAAGTTTGGCGTCTGGCCGGCAGAGGGCGCTAGTGTCTATAAAACCGTGTTTAGTTTGTCTTCTGGCCGGCAGAGGGCGCTAGTGTCTGTAAATTCGTGTCAAGTTTGGCGTCTGGCTGGCAGAGGGCGCTAGTGTCTATAAAACCGTGTTTAGTTTGTCTTCTGGCCGGCAGGTGGCGCTAGTGTGTATAAAACCGTGTTAAGCGTGGCTTCAGGCCGGCAGAGGGCGCTAGTGTCTATAAAACCGTGTTTAGTTTGTCTTCTTGCCGGCAGGTGGCGCTAGTGTCTATAAAACCGTGTTTAGTTTTTCTTCTGGCCGGTAGGATATAAGAACTTGTCGAGGTGTAACATATAAAAGTTGTATGAAATAGTAATAACATCGAAAAAAAAAAACCGTGTCAAGTTTGGCGCCTGGCCGGCAGAGGGCGCTAGTGTCTATAAAACCGTGTTAAGTGTGGCTTCTGGCCGGCAGGTGGCGCTAGTGTCTGTAAATTCGTGTCAAGTTTGGCGTCTGGCCGGTAGAGGGCACTAGTGTCTATAAAACCGTGTTAAGTGTGGCTTCTGGCCGGCAGAGGGCGCTAGTGTCTGTAAATTCGTGTTAAGTTTGGCGTCTGGCCGGCAGAGGGCGCTAGTGTCTATAAAACCGTGTTAAGTGTGGCTTCTGGCCGGCAGGTGGCGCTAGTGTCTGTAAATTCGTGTCAAGTTTGGCGCCTGGCCGGCAGAGGGCGCTAGTGTCTATAAAACCGTGTTAAGTGTGGCTTCTGGCCGGCAGGTGGCGCTAGTGTCTGTGAATTCGTGCAAGTTTGGCGCCTGGCCGGCAGAGGGCGCTAGTGTCTATAAAACCGTGTTAAGTGTGGCTTCTGGCCGGCAGGTGGCGCTAGTGTCTGTAAATTCGTGTCAAGTTTGGCGTCTGGCCGGCAGAGGGCGCTAGTGTCTATAAAACCGTGTTTAGTTTGTCTTCTGGCCGGCAGAGGGCGCTAGTGTCTGTAAATTCGTGTCAAGTTTGGCGTCTGGCTGGCAGAGGGCGCTAGTGTCTATAAAACCGTGTTTAGTTTGTCTTCTGGCCGGCAGGTGGCGCTAGTGTGTATAAAACCGTGTTAAGCGTGGCTTCAGGCCGGCAGAGGGCGCTAGTGTCTATAAAACCGTGTTTAGTTTGTCTTCTTGCCGGCAGGTGGCGCTAGTGTCTATAAAACCGTGTTTAGTTTTTCTTCTGGCCGGTAGGATATAAGAACTTGTCGAGGTGTAACATATAAAAGTTGTATGAAATAGTAATAACATCGAAAAAAAAAAACCGTGTCAAGTTTGGCGCCTGGCCGGCAGAGGGCGCTAGTGTCTATAAAACCGTGTTAAGTGTGGCTTCTGGCCGGCAGGTGGCGCTAGTGTCTATAAAACCGTGTTTAGTTTGTCTTCTGGCCGGCAGAGGGCGCTAGTGTCTATAAAACCGTGTTAAGTGTGGCTTCTGGCCGGCAGGTGGCGCTAGTGTCTGTGAATTCGTGCAAGTTTGGCGCCTGGCCGGCAGAGGGCGCTAGTGTCTATAAAACCGTGTTAAGTGTGGCTTCTGGCCGGCAGGTGGCGCTAGTGTCTGTAAATTCGTGTCAAGTTTGGCGTCTGGCCGGCAGAGGGCGCTAGTATCTATAAAACCGTGTTTAGTTTGTCTTCTGGCCGGCAGAGGGCGCTAGTGTCTGTAAATTCGTGTCAAGTTTGGCGTCTGGCTGGCAGAGGGCGCTAGTGTCTATAAAACCGTGTTTAGTTTGTCTTCTGGCCGGCAGGTGGCGCTAGTGTGTATAAAACCGTGTTAAGCGTGGCTTCAGGCCGGCAGAGGGCGCTAGTGTCTATAAAACCGTGTTTAGTTTGTCTTCTTGCCGGCAGGTGGCGCTAGTGTCTATAAAACCGTGTTTAGTTTTTCTTCTGGCCGGTAGGATATAAGAACTTGTCGAGGTGTAACATATAAAAGTTGTATGAAATAGTAATAACATCGAAAAAAAAAAACCGTGTCAAGTTTGGCGCCTGGCCGGCAGAGGGCGCTAGTGTCTATAAAACCGTGTTAAGTGTGGCTTCTGGCCGGCAGGTGGCGCTAGTGTCTGTAAATTCGTGTCAAGTTTGGCGTCTGGCCGGTAGAGGGCACTAGTGTCTATAAAACCGTGTTAAGTGTGGCTTCTGGCCGGCAGAGGGCGCTAGTGTCTGTAAATTCGTGTCAAGTTTGGCGCCTGGCCGGCAGAGGGCGCTAGTGTCTATAAAACCGTGTTTAGTTTGTCTTCTGGCCGGCAGGTGGCGCTAGTGTCTGTAAATTCGTGTTAAGTGTGGCTTCTGGCCGGCAGGTGGCGCTAGTGTCTGTGAATTCGTGCAAGTTTCGCGCCTGGCCGGCAGAGGGCGCTAGTGTCTATAAAACCGTGTTAAGTGTGGCTTCTGGCCGGCAGGTGGCGCTAGTGTCTGTAAATTCGTGTCAAGTTTGGCGTCTGGCCGGTAGAGGGCACTAGTGTCTATAAAACCGTGTTAAGTGTGGCTTCTGGCCGGCAGGTGGCGCTAGTGTCTGTGAATTCGTGCAAGTTTGGCGCCTGGCCGGCAGAGGGCGCTAGTGTCTATAAAACCGTGTTAAGTGTGGCTTCTGGCCGGCAGGTGGCGCTAGTGTCTGTAAATTCGTGTCAAGTTTGGCGTCTGGCCGGCAGAGGGCGCTAGTGTCTATAAAACCGTGTTTAGTTTGTCTTCTGGCCGGCAGAGGGCGCTAGTGTCTGTAAATTCGTGTCAAGTTTGGCGTCTGGCTGGCAGAGGGCGCTAGTGTCTATAAAACCGTGTTTAGTTTGTCTTCTGGCCGGCAGGTGGCGCTAGTGTGTATAAAACCGTGTTAAGCGTGGCTTCAGGCCGGCAGAGGGCGCTAGTGTCTATAAAACCGTGTTTAGTTTGTCTTCTTGCCGGCAGGTGGCGCTAGTGTCTATAAAACCGTGTTTAGTTTTTCTTCTGGCCGGTAGGATATAAGAACTTGTCGAGGTGTAACATATAAAAGTTGTATGAAATAGTAATAACATCGAAAAAAAAAAACCGTGTCAAGTTTGGCGCCTGGCCGGCAGAGGGCGCTAGTGTCTATAAAACCGTGTTAAGTGTGGCTTCTGGCCGGCAGGTGGCGCTAGTGTCTATAAAACCGTGTTTAGTTTGTCTTCTGGCCGGCAGAGGGCGCTAGTGTCTATAAAACCGTGTTAAGTGTGGCTTCTGGCCGGCAGGTGGCGCTAGTGTCTGTGAATTCGTGCAAGTTTGGCGCCTGGCCGGCAGAGGGCGCTAGTGTCTATAAAACCGTGTTAAGTGTGGCTTCTGGCCGGCAGGTGGCGCTAGTGTCTGTAAATTCGTGTCAAGTTTGGCGCCTGGCCGGCAGAGGGCGCTAGTGTCTATAAAACCGTGTTTAGTTTGTCTTCTGGCCGGCAGAGGGCGCTAGTGTCTATAAAACCGTGTTAAGTGTGGCTTCTGGCCGGCAGGTGGCGCTAGTGTCTGTGAATTCGTGCAAGTTTGGCGCCTGGCCGGCAGAGGGCGCTAGTGTCTATAAAACCGTGTTTAGTTTGTCTTCTGGCCGGCAGAGGGCGCTAGTGTCTGTAAATTCGTGTCAAGTTTGGCGTCTGGCTGGCAGAGGGCGCTAGTGTCTATAAAACCGTGTTTAGTTTGTCTTCTGGCCGGCAGGTGGCGCTAGTGTGTATAAAACCGTGTTAAGCGTGGCTTCAGGCCGGCAGAGGGCGCTAGTGTCTATAAAACCGTGTTTAGTTTGTCTTCTTGCCGGCAGGTGGCGCTAGTGTCTATAAAACCGTGTTTAGTTTTTCTTCTGGCCGGTAGGATATAAGAACTTGTCGAGGTGTAACATATAAAAGTTGTATGAAATAGTAATAACATCGAAAAAAAAAAACCGTGTCAAGTTTGGCGCCTGGCCGGCAGAGGGCGCTAGTGTCTATAAAACCGTGTTAAGTGTGGCTTCTGGCCGGCAGGTGGCGCTAGTGTCTGTAAATTCGTGTCAAGTTTGGCGTCTGGCCGGTAGAGGGCACTAGTGTCTATAAAACCGTGTTAAGTGTGGCTTCTGGCCGGCAGAGGGCGCTAGTGTCTGTAAATTCGTGTCAAGTTTGGCGCCTGGCCGGCAGAGGGCGCTAGTGTCTATAAAACCGTGTTAAGTGTGGCTTCTGGCCGGCAGGTGGCGCTAGTGTCTGTAAATTCGTGTCAAGTTTGGCGTCTGGCCGGTAGAGGGCACTAGTGTCTATAAAACCGTGTTAAGTGTGGCTTCTGGCCGGCAGAGGGCGCTAGTGTCTGTAAATTCGTGTCAAGTTTGGCGCCTGGCCGGCAGAGGGCGCTAGTGTCTATAAAACCGTGTTTAGTTTGTCTTCTGGCCGGCAGGTGGCGCTAGTGTCTGTAAATTCGTGTTAAGTGTGGCTTCTGGCCGGCAGGTGGCGCTAGTGTCTGTGAATTCGTGCAAGTTTCGCGCCTGGCCGGCAGAGGGCGCTAGTGTCTATAAAACCGTGTTAAGTGTGGCTTCTGGCCGGCAGGTGGCGCTAGTGTCTGTAAATTCGTGTCAAGTTTGGCGTCTGGCCGGTAGAGGGCACTAGTGTCTATAAAACCGTGTTAAGTGTGGCTTCTGGCCGGCAGGTGGCGCTAGTGTCTGTGAATTCGTGCAAGTTTGGCGCCTGGCCGGCAGAGGGCGCTAGTGTCTATAAAACCGTGTTAAGTGTGGCTTCTGGCCGGCAGGTGGCGCTAGTGTCTGTAAATTCGTGTCAAGTTTGGCGTCTGGCCGGCAGAGGGCGCTAGTGTCTATAAAACCGTGTTTAGTTTGTCTTCTGGCCGGCAGAGGGCGCTAGTGTCTGTAAATTCGTGTCAAGTTTGGCGTCTGGCTGGCAGAGGGCGCTAGTGTCTATAAAACCGTGTTTAGTTTGTCTTCTGGCCGGCAGGTGGCGCTAGTGTGTATAAAACCGTGTTAAGCGTGGCTTCAGGCCGGCAGAGGGCGCTAGTGTCTATAAAACCGTGTTTAGTTTGTCTTCTTGCCGGCAGGTGGCGCTAGTGTCTATAAAACCGTGTTTAGTTTTTCTTCTGGCCGGTAGGATATAAGAACTTGTCGAGGTGTAACATATAAAAGTTGTATGAAATAGTAATAACATCGAAAAAAAAAAACCGTGTCAAGTTTGGCGCCTGGCCGGCAGAGGGCGCTAGTGTCTATAAAACCGTGTTAAGTGTGGCTTCTGGCCGGCAGGTGGCGCTAGTGTCTATAAAACCGTGTTTAGTTTGTCTTCTGGCCGGCAGAGGGCGCTAGTGTCTATAAAACCGTGTTAAGTGTGGCTTCTGGCCGGCAGGTGGCGCTAGTGTCTGTGAATTCGTGCAAGTTTGGCGCCTGGCCGGCAGAGGGCGCTAGTGTCTATAAAACCGTGTTAAGTGTGGCTTCTGGCCGGCAGGTGGCGCTAGTGTCTGTAAATTCGTGTCAAGTTTGGCGCCTGGCCGGCAGAGGGCGCTAGTGTCTATAAAACCGTGTTTAGTTTGTCTTCTGGCCGGCAGAGGGCGCTAGTGTCTATAAAACCGTGTTAAGTGTGGCTTCTGGCCGGCAGGTGGCGCTAGTGTCTGTGAATTCGTGCAAGTTTGGCGCCTGGCCGGCAGAGGGCGCTAGTGTCTATAAAACCGTGTTTAGTTTGTCTTCTGGCCGGCAGAGGGCGCTAGTGTCTGTAAATTCGTGTCAAGTTTGGCGTCTGGCTGGCAGAGGGCGCTAGTGTCTATAAAACCGTGTTTAGTTTGTCTTCTGGCCGGCAGGTGGCGCTAGTGTGTATAAAACCGTGTTAAGCGTGGCTTCAGGCCGGCAGAGGGCGCTAGTGTCTATAAAACCGTGTTTAGTTTGTCTTCTTGCCGGCAGGTGGCGCTAGTGTCTATAAAACCGTGTTTAGTTTTTCTTCTGGCCGGTAGGATATAAGAACTTGTCGAGGTGTAACATATAAAAGTTGTATGAAATAGTAATAACATCGAAAAAAAAAAACCGTGTCAAGTTTGGCGCCTGGCCGGCAGAGGGCGCTAGTGTCTATAAAACCGTGTTAAGTGTGGCTTCTGGCCGGCAGGTGGCGCTAGTGTCTGTAAATTCGTGTCAAGTTTGGCGTCTGGCCGGTAGAGGGCGCTAGTGTCTATAAAACCGTGTTAAGTGTGGCTTCTGGCCGGCAGGTGGCGCTAGTGTCTGTGAATTCGTGCAAGTTTGGCGCCTGGCCGGCAGAGGGCGCTAGTGTCTATAAAACCGTGTTAAGTGTGGCTTCTGGCCGGCAGGTGGCGCTAGTGTCTGTAAATTCGTGTCAAGTTTGGCGTCTGGCCGGTAGAGGGCACTAGTGTCTATAAAACCGTGTTAAGTGTGGCTTCTGGCCGGCAGAGGGCGCTAGTGTCTGTAAATTCGTGTCAAGTTTGGCGCCTGGCCGGCAGAGGGCGCTAGTGTCTATAAAACCGTGTTAAGTGTGGCTTCTGGCCGGCAGGTGGCGCTAGTGTCTGTAAATTCGTGTCAAGTTTGGCGTCTGGCCGGCAGAGGGCGCTAGTGTATTATGAAGTATGAAGTATGAAGTATTATGAAATTAGATCGCTCTCTATCTAGGAACTTGATGAAAAAAATGAATTGTGAAAATTCAATGGATATAGATGTTCTGGATGTCTCTACATCCGTCCGAGGTGTTTTATATAAAAGTGTTGTGAAAATAGTAATAGCCACAGAAAAATAACTAACCTTAACGGAAAAATGGTATATGAATTTGTAATGGAAAAATAGGAACCATCGATACGACAAATGAGCTTACGAATGACTAAAAAAACTTAAATAAAAAGTTTAACCGAAAAATTGTGTTATGAATCAATGAATAAAATAGAAGCCGTAACAATATTAGAAAATATAATATTAACGGTAAAAGATGTATATAGAAAGTTGAAACGAAAAAAAGTGTGTGAAAAATGGAATTCTATTTGAAATATATAATGAGAAAACACGTCTCGAGTTTTGGATACACAATAATATTGCTTGAAAACCTCGTTCAATCGAATATGAAGATTAGTATGAAATGTAATGTCATTAAATTGTTTCCAAAAAAAGAAGCTTTATGAAAATGTGCTTATAAAAAATGCCGCTTCCGAAATACAACACTATTAACAATATAGTTGTTGTATAATCGAAAACGGCATGTTATATCAATAAAAACGGAAGAATTTCGTCTAATCGACAAGACGAATATATACATATATATATATATTTATATATGTTATATATATATATATATATATGTATATATATATATATATATATATATATATATATATAAGTCGAAAACTTTTAGGAAATTTTACTTATAAAAAATGCCGCTTCCGAAATACAACACTATTAACAATATAGTTGTTGTATAATCGAAAACGGCATGTTATATCAATAAAAACGGAAGAATTTCGTCTAATCGACAAGACGAATATATACATATATATATATATTTATATATGTTATATATATATATATATATATATATATGTTATATATATATATATATATATATATAGTCGAAAACTTTTAGGAAATTTTACTTATAAAAAATGCCGTTTCCCGAATACAACAATAACTCTCTTTACTATTAACACTATAATTTGTTAATATAGTTATATAATAATATTTATATTGTTGTATAAGAGAAAACGGCATATTTATAAATAATTGAAGAAAAAAGGGGTCTCGTCTAATCGACAAGACGAATCCCCAAGCTAAGGGCTGAGTCTCAATAGATCGCAGCGTGGAAACTGCTCTACCAGGTACAACACCCTGCCAGGTACGTAAGTCGTCTACAGACAATTCCGAGTTCCAACATCGAAATGATTGTTTTACCCATATTCGTCTATTAAAAGATCGTGTCGAACATAGCAAGGATCGATCCCACCGTCGACAAATGATCTTTTATAGATATAGGGCTCGTGCGACGACCGCAACAAAGCTACGATCGCCTAGTAAAGTCACATTGTTTTGAGCCTTTCGACTCTCGAAACTCCAAGAGATATCGTTGCCACCTTTGACTAGAAAGGATACGGCCTTAGAGGCGTTCAGGCATAATCCCACGGATGGTAGCTTCGCACCATTACCCGCTCGAGTAAGTGCGTCAACCAAATGTCCGAACCTGCGGTTCCTCTCGTACTGAGCAGGATTACTATCGCAACGACGAGTCATCAGTAGGGTAAAACTAACCTGTCTCACGACGGTCTAAACCCAGCTCACGTTCCCTTTAA